>NW_018165083.1:0-9564 GCF_001263595.1 Phalaenopsis equestris
TTCTATTCCTATGGTTCCTCCGCCGATCACCAACAGCTAACAGCCACAATAAACTCATGCAGCCTGCTATCGCTCTTTTTTTTTTTTTTAATATTTTGCTCTTTGATGATGGAAGAGGTATGTTATACGTGCAACACTTCGTGAACAACCAACTCTAATTGGGGATGTCTTCTTCCTTTTATAGTTATCTAATTATGAGAACCATGATCTTTAAGCGAGAATTGTGAGCTTAATTATCTTCCAAAATTAGATTTATGACTATTTGAGTTTCTAAAGAAAAATGGATGGTAGCGCGAATCAACCATTCTTTTATTAAGTTTCCACGTCCTCAGAACAAGTCAAAGCCACTTAGGAGAGATATCTATCTCCATCTATGGGGCCAAATATTTTCTTATATTTATGAACAAAAGTATTTGTTATTATAAATAGGGATCTCAAGTTTGTACAAAACTCGTGATATTTTATTTTGAATAAAATGTTAGTAGAATGTGCAATTCTTCTACTTCTAAAATAAACGCTTAATCAAGCAACAAATCTGAATAGTTTTGAGAAAAATTATCCCTTTGTACAAGATTGATGCTTGATTTTACTGATTCGAGGCTTCTTCTCTTTTATTTTTATTCAATACTCAAAATTTTGATATTTGATTGATCATTAATTGAGTTTATACATTTATGATAAAATACAAGTTCACTAAGAGCGTGGTTTAAATAATTGCATGATTTTCGTAATTATAAAGTGTTTATGTGCTATTTCTAATAAATGTCCGTTAAATTTTAATATAGAATTAGCTTCTTCATGTTTTCATTTTTCATTAAAAGGAAATAAGTAATATTAAAGATTATTAGTTTCTGGCCTATGAATAATGTAAGCTTGTTGCATTAATTTTGTGCAACACATAATAGCTATTCATTGGAAACCCTAAACCCTAAAATATCCTAATCAGAAGTTCTCTTTCATCAACTGAGGAGATAATTAACCATGACAGCTTGCAGCCATGAAAGCCTTGAAACAAAATTATAAAGTCCTTTAGGGTGCACTGTATAAAAAATGCTTTATCTGCACTCAGTGTACATTCTGAAAAACCATCTCAGATTACAGTCTTCATAAGGAGGGAGATGAATGTTGTTATGGAAGACTAGCATTAAAACCATGCCAAAACAAGAAGATGAATTCTAATCAACAATGAACAACGGAGATAAGCTTGAAAAGAAGAGAAAATTTAAGCACATAAAATGAGCATAAAATTCTGCCATGATAATGATAAAACAAAATTAAAAGATGCCTAAGTTACATCGGTCCAGGCAACATGGATCAATATCATTAAATAATGAGAAAATGATATAGCTATAACTATTAGAATAAAAAAAATTAACAACAAAACTGGGTAGAAGAAAAAAGGACACTAGTGATAAGCAAATATGAAAAATTAACAACAAAACTGGGTAGAAGAAAAAAGGACACTAGTGATAAGCAAATATGCTATTAATAAGATAACAAAAATAAGTAGGGGAAAGAAAAAAAAGATAATAAGTTGGTAAAAAAAATTCGAAAAAACATAAACATTACAAGCCTCTAGGCAAATATACGATCAGGAAGGGGTTTGATATACAAAGGCTACCCCAACATTTTAGAGTCATTATTTCCATGTTATCAAATGAGATTTAGATAAATTAAAATAACTACTTGATGTAGCTTTAAAAATTTTTCAGTAAGAAAAGACTTGAATGTCGATCATTAATAGTTAAGAGGGGATGTTGACAAGATGTTGCTTAACTGCGTAGTTTCAAAAATTTAGTCAATGCAGGGAAACATTAGCGAAACCGAACCATAAGCCTAATGAATGGACATCCACGAGTTTGGGATAGCAAAATGAATGATTAAAATAAGCTATCCTAAAGTATTGTCTTTAAAATGGATGTTTTACTAGGTTAAGCACAGTGTACAAAAACCAGCTTAAAAGTAAACCTTGGGCAAGCTTCCACACCCTATAAAGTGCTTTGCACTGTTGTCTCTCCAGCAAAAAGTAGCTAATTGTTGTGAAAAATGGTATATAGAACAAGTCTGCCTCTTCTTGCTGATGAACCCTGATAACATTTTTCAAAAGCCTCTCTGATTGTGGCGCAATCAAATCTGCCCATAACCAATAATCAATGGAATGCTGCAAAATTATCAATAAGTAAAGAGAAATTATTTTATATCCAGAAAGCATTAGAATGTAATAGATCTACAAGATGTTGGATAATAAAGCGTTAAAACTATTTGCCTAATCAACAAGCAAAAGCTTCTACAAAGAAATAAAACAATAACGAAAAAACAATGACAAGATAATAAACCAATAGAATAATGGTGCAAATTCTAACACTATGATATAGCATGCTTTTGAGGGTCCATTTGGGGTGGCTACAACAATTTTTAAAAGTAGTTGTAGAGCTCTTGTAAAACATATTTTTTTTAAAGCTGTTATGATTATCATAATTTTATTCCTTTTGAAAAGGTGGAACAACAACCTCCTGATAACAACCACACTAGCATTTCTAGATGTAAAGAGAGCATTCTCACCATAAAAATTTCTGAAAAAGCAACAAAAAAGCAGTAGACAAACATTTGGCAAAAATTTGAAAGAACAAAGCAGTGAAAAATTTGCACCAAACAAATCCTAAATTTCTTAAAGGAATGTGGACAAAACTTCTAAAATTTGAAGAAAAATGTAATATACTCCATTTTCAGTAATTCATTTTATTGCTAAATATCTGGAACTCCAATCCGAGATCTTTATTCAAAAAACATAACATTTTATCTTATTAGGAACGTCAACAAAACATCCAAAATATATAGTAAAATGGAAAATACTCTATCTTCAGTCACCCATATTGTAGCTAAATGTTTGTTTCGAAGTCAAATCTGAGGTCACTATTCAAGAAATTTAACCTTGGTAGGTACAATTTACTACTTTTGAGTGATTGTATGGCCGGTATTACCAGTTCTTTCTTCCAAATGCAATCTATTTGATTAGAATTATCTTAATTAAAAAAGCACAAGATTAAAAATTATCAAAAGTGATCCAAGTCTTTCTTTTACTTAATGGGTATTTTTTTAATTGATGTAATCTAGACAAAACCTGCTTTGGGATGCTATTTAGATTATCTTGATCTAATATATTTAGACTAACCCAATCTAGAAAATAGGAGTAAATCAAACACCTTTTTTTCCATATTTGATAACAGTACTATCAATATAGCATTCAGTGAACGCCCCTTCAGTCTCTTCCCTTCCATTAATGGACTGTAGATTTTTTAAGTATGGCGTACATCTATGCATGCAATTAGCACTACAGAAGCAGTCTATTTCATCAAGCATTTTCTTAAAGTAAAAAATGATAATAGTACCAGCAAATTGAAATGAGAGTGCTTAACTGAGATGATCAATTAGGATCCTAGTCTTTTTTTATTGTATTTCTTATCCATAATGTGTCACGACCCGGCTTGATAGTTTAGGATTAACCAAGTCAGAAATTGCGATCGGATGGTATTAACAATTAATTTACTTTTTACATATTTTCAAAACTTCCAATATACATAAAAGAGCCACAATAAAACCATAAAGTACACTACACATAAATCAAAATATCCAGAAATAATTACATAGTCTGTAGACAACATCTCAAACCGGCATATAACAATATATCACTACTCGAAGAAAATAATACAAAGAAACTACAATCATAATACATATAAGAAGAAATTTCTCCTTGTTGACATCTCCCTTGCACTCCTTGCTCCATGTTGTTCTGCTGCCAGACCAATCCCTTGCTGCTGCTGCTTTTGCTACCATGCATGGCAACCTGTTGCCCCGAACTTCCTCCTACAGCCAGTCTGTTGGCCAGCAAGTCATTCTATAGCCAACCCACTCTCCCGCTGCCCCCTCCCCCCAATTCGCTCCCTCCAGGCTCACTTTTACCCATTACTTCCCCTCTCACCTGTTGCCTTCATCCTTTTACAGTCGGCCAACCTCCTTTTCCCTTGTTACAATCGCACCCAGCTCTCCTAACTCCTTAACTGCGACATCACCACCCCGCCTACACCCTAGTTTTAGTGTTGTGTCGTTCTTTTTCCAGTTTTGAAAGATTCTTGTTGTAAAAATTGAATTTTAGCAATAATATATTTCAGTTTCTATTGTAGTTTGGGTTAACTCCGGTATCACTAACACTCTGTGTCATGAAGCATTGCAGGTCTCACCACCATTTTATAAAATTTTATTGTAAGTCTAAGCAGTACTTCTTTATCACCATCACTTTGAACAATAGACCCAAGATATAAAAAATGTTCCCGCCTTTTAATGATTTGATCACTCATTATTACAACTCTGTCACTAGATCTACTACTACTAAAATTATATTCTATAGATTCAGTTTTAGATCTACTCAAATGAAGGTTTTTAGACTCTAAAGTAGATCTCCATAATTCAAAATTTTTTCTGAACTCTTTCTATAGACTTATCCACAATAAGGATATCATCAATAAAAAACAAACACCAAGGTAAATCCTCCTTTTCTACATCCTCCTTTTCAAGTCCAGTAAGAGCATCTATAACTAAAGCAAAAAGATATAGGCTTAAAGCTGATCTCTAATGTAATCCAACTAAAATATAAAAATACTTGTTCAATCATCCTTTTGCTCGAACAGAAGTAACAACTGTAGTATACATATCTTTAAAAACTTAAATATAAGTAATATCAGCACATTTCTTTTCTAGAACTCTCCAAAAAACTTCTCTTAAAATCTTATCATAAGCTTTTTCTAAATAAATTATATATGGATCCCCCTTACTCTCTTTGTACTTCTCTATCAAACCTATCAATAAATATATCGATTCCATGGTAGACTTGCTTGGCATAAATCCAAATTGATTATGAGAAATCTTTGTATCACATCTTAAACTATGTTAAATTAATCTCTCTCATAATTTTAATGTATAACACATTAACTTAATTCTTTTATAGTTTGTATATTCTTGTGCATCTTCTTTACTTAAAAATGGGGGACCAAAATACTCTTCCTCCCCCATGCATCTTTTTAGTTTTTAAAATAATATTAAAAAATTTAGTAAGCCAAGAAATTCCGAAATCTTTTAAATATTTCCACACTTCTATTGGGAAACAATCAGATCCCACTGATTTTCCACCTTGATTTTCTTTAAAGCCTCATCAACTTCATTTTTACTAATGTGACAGTACAAATAAAAAGTTTTATTATTATTAATGATGTCAAGAAAGTCGATTGTATTTTCAAAAACTTCATTAAAATATTTATCAAAATATCTCACCCACTTATGTTGAATATCTTCATCCAAGAAAAGCAATTTTATGATTTTAATCTTTAATACACTTGAATTAACTCTTTACTTTTATTTTTGTTTGACTAGTTTATATAAATATCTTTCACTCTCTTTAGTATCTAATCCAACATAAAGATCACTAAAAATATAATTTTTAGCACTACAAATAGTTCTCTTAGACTCTCAAGGTATCACCTAATTCTCTAAATTTTTACATTTAAACAAATTTTTATAACAAAATTTTTTATATTTTATCTTTTCTTATATATTATTATTCCATCGGCAACTATTTTTATCTATGAAAATTTTTTATTTTGATTCTTCAAGAACAACTTTTGTCAGTTGTTTAATAGTGTTTATTACTTTCACACATATAATTATTTTCTTCATAAGCAACCCAAATTTAAAATCTTAAAGTTTGCTCATAAAAATATTTTTATTTGTGTCTTTTAAATGTCTTCATCTAATTTTATGGTAATGTTTCATTGTGTTGTTTATCTTCCAACTGTTCATCTTAAAATCAAAAACTAATAATCAATATTGAAGATCTAAATTTTTATTTATAATAACCTTAAAATATTTAAATTCTCGACGATCCATTTTTCTCATAAAAAAATAATCAATTTTTGTTTTATGAGATTCATTCTTACAAGTAATTATGCTCATCTATTTTCTTAAATAAAGTATTAGTAATAACAAAATCAAAAGCTAAAACAAATTCCAATATAATTTGACCTTTTGACCTGTAATGAGTCAATGAGAATAATTTATGACGCTAAAACTCATAAATATTTTTAAAATCTTAATAGATTAGATATTAAAGAGAGTGAAAGATATATGATAAACTAGCTAAACAAAGAGAAAAGAAAAGTGAAGATTTAAATCAAGTAAAGTGTATTAAAGAAGAAAATCAAATAGTACTTTTTTTAGAAAAAGATATTCAAAATATGTGGGTGAGTTGTTTTGATAAACTTTTTAATGAAGTTTCTGAAAATACGATCGACCTTAATGATCTTAATATAGTGAATAATGATAAAACGTTTCATTTTTACCATCGCATTAGTAAAAAAAAAAGTCGAGTAGCTTTAAAGAAAACTAAGGATGGAATGTCTGTAAGACCTGATGATATCCCAATTGAAGTGTGGAAATATTTAGGAGATTTGAGAGTTTCTTGGCTTACTAAACTCTTTAATATTATTTTAAAAACTAAAAAGATACCTGAGGAGTGGAGGAAGAGTATTTTGGTCCCCATTTTTAAGAATAAAAAGGATGCACATGAGTGTGCAAATTATAGAAGAATTAAGTTGATGTGTCATTCTTTAAAGTTATGGGAGAGGACAATTGAACATAGGTTAAGACGCATTACATAGATTTCTCATAATCAATTTGGATTTGTC
Organism: Phalaenopsis equestris; assembly: GCF_001263595.1. Classification (NCBI taxonomy): domain Eukaryota; kingdom Viridiplantae; phylum Streptophyta; class Magnoliopsida; order Asparagales; family Orchidaceae; genus Phalaenopsis; species Phalaenopsis equestris. Next base: position 6,735 of record NW_018165083.1, read on the forward strand.
GGGAAGGTCTACTATGGAAGCTATACATTTATTGAGAGGTTTGATAGAGAAGTTCAGAGATAATAAGGAGAATCTACATTTGATTTTTATTGATTTAGAAAAAGCTTACGATAAAGTTCCAAGATATATCCTTTGGAGAGTTCTTGAGAAGAAAGGTGTTGATATGACTTATATTCAAGTCATTATAGAAATGTATACTAGAGCTAAAGTCATTATAGATATGTATACTAGAGCTGTTACTTGTGTTCAAACTGAAGGAAGATTGACCAAATATTTTCCTATTTCTGTTGGATTACATCAGGGATCGGCTTTAAGCCCATATCTTTTTTCTGTAGTTATGGATGGTTACTAGGCATCTACAGGAGGATGTACCTTGGTGTATGTTTTTTGTTGATGATATCCTTCTTGTGGATAAAACAAGAGAAAAAGTCCAGAAAAAGCTTGAATTATGGAGGTCTACATTCGAGTCTAAAGACCTTCATTTAAGTAGAATTAAAATTGAATACATGTAATGTAATTTTATTAGTAGTAGCTCTAGTGACAGAAGTGTGAATTTGTGTGATCAAATTATTAAAAGGTGTGAACAATTTAGATATCTTGTGTCCGTTGTTCAAAGCAATGGTGATATAGATGGGGATGTTAATAGTAGAATTCAAGTTGGTTGGTTGAAGTGGAGGAATGCATCAGGCCTTGGGCCTTTTTTGTGATAGAAATGTACTGCTTAGACTGAAAGGAAAATTTTATAAGATAGTGGTGATACTTGCAATGCTCTATGGCGCTGAATATTGACCTTTAAAAGAGAAGCATAATAATAAGTTAAGTGTAGCCGAGATGAGAATGATTAGGTGGATGAGTGGTTTCACACTTAGAGACAAAATGCGAAATGAATATATCCGTGATAGGGTTGGTGTAGCTCCTGTGACGGACAAAATTAGAGAAAGTCGTCTTAGATGGTTTGGTCGCATTAAACGTCGACCATATGATGATCCGATCAGGAGAGTAGATGTTGTAGATTCGAATTGTGTTAAGAAAGGCAGAGGTAGACCTAGGAAGACTTGGGATTATTGTATATAAAAATGATCTTAATTTATTAGAACTAAATGAAAATAAGACACTAAATAGGATGTAATGGAGAAAATGGATTCATGTAGCCGACCCCACATAGTGGGATTAAGGCTTTGTTGTTGTTGTTGTATACCAATCTACTAACATGTCTATTTAAATTTTCTCCAATAAAATTTATTTCTTTAAGAGGTATCATTTGTATTAATTTTTCTAGTGTAGTTCATACCAAAATTTTTCTTTTGAATATATATTTAAACCTACTTGAGTAGTATAAACTCTTACAACATTAAGAATCTTAATATCAATAATAATCATTAGGGTTGTAATTCTATCTTCAAGTCTATTAATTTTTATAATATTATCTTTCAAACTCTTATTTATAAGAGTTATATACACCATTTTTAGTACGACTCATGTCAAAATATTTAAGTTTAAAATCTAAGCTATCAATCTCATTATTTTTCTCGAACTCATTTAATTTCTTGAATGCATAAGATATTTTTCTTCCAATAAACCATAATATCTACTAATTTCACTAGTTTACCCTGAAGAGTAATGATATTCCAAGATCATATCATAATATTAGTATTATGGACTAACTTTTTTACCCACCTTTGTCCATAATATAAGAACATTTGCTTATTTAACACTACATTTGGATGACGATATAACGACCTTTGTACACTTTTTATTGTATTCATGTTATACAACATTTATACATTGATTTAAAGGATTCGTGTCATGATTTTTTTGACAAAAAATTTACGTTGGTTGTCGCCTCAACAACATAAAAAAAGTGGAAAAGAAAAAAGAAGAGATAGTGCCTAAATAAAATTAGGATTGTTTTTTTAATTTAAATCTAAATTGCTAATATGATTAAGCATGGCACTATCCAGGAGTAGAAGAAAACAAATCATCCTTATCAAGAATAAAAATATTGGTGTTATCTAAATAGCAATTCATGAAGCCCCTAAAGTCTTATGCATCTATGCATTCAATTAGTTCAAGCAATAAATCATAGCCCTATTAAACATGGCATACATCTACGAAAGCAATTAGCATTAGAAATTTATCTTCAATTAGTAAGTAGATACCTAAGCATAAAAGTTAAGCTTTTCTTCTTTTATTGCGAACAATTAGATTTCTATACGTCAATGAAATCAGCACGACAAAGATAAGAGGTGCTAAAGTCTTATAAAGTGCAAGTCTAAGAACTGTAAATATCGGACTTTTAGGGACCATAATTGTTGATAAGTAATGATACCTCCACAAGATCAAAAGTGAAATCATAAAAGCAGGAAATAAGAAACGTATGCGTCCCTATGCTAATAAAGCTTCCCAATTGGAAGCTCCTATTATAAATCTAAAGGACTCGTTGGTATTTGATCCAAGTAAAGCCCTAGAACCAGCAATGCCATTAAGATATGGAATATAATTCCGATCTCCAGCTCAAAAAAGTACAAAAGAGCAATAACAGAGACAAAGGAAGAAAAAAGGATTTTAATTCACCGACCTGCTCGATTAAGCGATGAACAGGACTCCCATTCGAAGTTGAATTAGAGGTATCCTTGTACGTGTCCCGAAAAAGCCGCAACAGATTGTACGTAAACTTCGCCGGCATCTCGTATACATAAACCCTAACTACAGACAACCCCGCCCACGCATCTGTCTCTCTCCTCCAGATCGCGTCGTCGAGCACCCTCCCCGCTGCCTCACCACCGTCGCTAGCGGCCGTATCCGGGTGTGAAGACGCCGGGGAGGATCC
>NW_018165083.1:10171-20011 GCF_001263595.1 Phalaenopsis equestris
TGTTGCAAAAAAAATCCTATATATATATATATACATATAATGAGTAGTATTTCAAACCAAAACGAGCCAAACACGAACGAACAAATCTTTGTTCGTGTTCGGCTCATTAAGTTAGCGAACAAGCCGAACACAAACTTCTTAACGAGTTGAATACGAGTTGTTCGCGAACAACGACAGCTGTAACTGGGTTTAAGCACAATAGGATTTAATTCGAATATGTAAATTTCGAAACAAATAAATGTAAATTATTAAAATTTAAATGAATATTAACTATTTTTTCTAAAGACCACTAAAATTATATTTGACTCATAATTAGTCAAGATCTATGTACATTACTCATGGTTACCATACAAGTTAGATAACTTAGAGTTGTCAATTTTTTTAATTGCAAGATTAACAAGGCACACAAAAACATGAGATGGAGAGAGCGCCAATGATCTAGGAAATCTAAAATGTGAGACTCTGGGACTTCTTTAGATCATTCAAATATACAGTTTCTTGCCTCAGTTTTGACCCATTATTTATAGGTTTAGATAAGAGATTTAGACATCATAAGAAAAGTCATAAACTAAAAAAAGCTAGTAATAAATTTGAGATTTGTTTCAATATATTTTTAAAATATGAATACAAAAATCATTGTGGCTGACTGATAAATAAGATTTGTCATAGATATGACAAGAAGTGAAGAAAATTGACATAGTCATCGCAATAATGATATTATGATAGTTAGTCATATTGATATTCTCATGAGTAATTCCAAGGTTATAACTAGTGATCCACTAATCAAGCATACTTATTTATTGACTCCTTCAACTAAAAACTTTGCCCAAATAATTTACAATGAATTTATTTTAGGTTCTATTCCAATTTTCTTAAGGGTTGTTTGCGACTTTCTTGATGAACCACCAACTCTGACAAATCCTTTGTTAGAGCAGGATGCATACAAAAAAAATCATTATAAGAAATAAGCAAAGATCAACTTGTTGTGTTGATTTGAGAACATTTTCTTAAAATTTTCTTTTTTATGATGTAATGATTTATTGTGTTATGAATGATTGGTGTAAGGTATGTTGTGAAACGTATGACAATTATGCAAGTATATGTGTCGTTCAAGTAATACAAAGATTTGAGTTTATGTATCAATCTCACTTATTAATTTTTCAAAGAGTCAAAATTCTAGTTTATTGATACTAAGTCAAGCTTAGGGGCGGAACCGACATTATTTTTAAGGTGAGTAAAATCATCAAATGTTTATTTTTTTTTAATTATTTAGAAAACTATGTATATTGAGGGGGTATGGAAAAATTATTAAATTGCCAAAATTACACAAGTGCAAAAATTAAATTTTACTATCTACGTACCACCTAGAAATAAACTAGTTTCTTCCCTAGTCTAGCTTGAAAGGTCTAGGCTTAGAAAGTTACTGATCCTAAATTGCAAAAAATAATGTCCTATGGAATTAGATTAGGATTTTTCTGACTATGCAAATGAAAACCATACTCATGTGAATCCTCGATATTTTTTTAATTAATTTCCAAACTAATGTTATCAGCCATTGACAAATTCTCCTTATCCCCTAATAAGGCCATAAGAAACATTGTAAACTCATATTACAGTTAAGTTAGCTTAACCATACAAAGTTTCCTAGAAATTCTACTAATAATATTCATATTACACTAGGTAATTTTCTGTTATCCTACTTTTTTTCTAGGCTACGGTCATAAGTACTGGATCACAAGGAATTTTAACATTTTAGTTGGTCATATTGAAAGTAAAGTAATAATTGAAAGGATAACACAATAACATCAAATTATTTCATGGAAACATCAGACAAAATTTATGAAAAAATATGATTCATCACATTACCACAGAAGCATGAAAACACTTAACTACCACTCATATTTGAAGAAATTAATGAGAAAACCATGAAAACCATAAGATAAGTGTTTACAAGAAAAGAATGGTCTAATCAGAGTTATTTTTCTTTGAATTACACTAAAATCCTCCCTTCACAGTGATTTTTCCCTTGCACTGATCTCCAAAGTGCAAGCACTAACTTATTTGCAAATTTCTTCTTATTCTCATCCAAGTTCACTCATACTAAATAAATCCTAATCACTAAATGGTGAAATAAAATGTGATAACTTCGCTTCTCTTTTTCATCCACCCCCATTGGCCTTAGTCTCCCTCCAATTTAACCCATTAGACACAAAACAACGACAAGGAAACTTCACAAACCATAATCCTGCACATTTGGGTGATTGAGCATGGGACTACTAGCACAAGGGCGTTGGGACCTAGCACCTAGGTGCTGATCAACTAGCACGGAGATATCTAAATTATAGCATTGGAGCGTCGGGGTGTTGGATTTTATGAGTCTCCCTCCAATTTAACCCATTAGACACAAAACAATGACAAGGAAACTTCACAAACCATAATCTTGCACATTTGGGTGCTTGAGCATGGGACTACTAGCACAAGGGCATTGGGACCTAGCACCTAGGTGTTGATCAACAAGCGCGGAGATATCTAAATTATAGCATTGGAGCGCCGGGGTGTTGGATTTTATGGCACCGAGTTACTTGTGCCCTCATTATGTCATCTCTATATTTTGCACATTTCAACCACCCCTATTAGATGCCTGGGAGCTAACTCTGATGATTTAGTCACATATTCGTCAATTCCCCCCCTAATCTACCAATCAATATCACATATTATATAAAAGTGGAACAAAGGACAACACTTCAAATCATATTTACACTACACCTCAAATAATCTTATATCTAAAATTAAACTCAGTTGAATTACTTAGTAGTTCTCATCTTAGAATTTTCTTATTTTTTAACAAAATTTTATAATATCTTATAAAAGTGTGCAAATAACATTAAAGAATTGAGTTTTCATTAATTCCTAATAACTTAACACTTCTTCTATTAACTTCTTTCTAAGCATAAAATAATCTTAAATCAGTTAATTTAGTTTGACTAAAATAAATTCATTAATCAAAGATATATATGGGTCAATTAAATTTTTTATCAAAGAATCCAATATTTGTTAATTTTTTCTTGATTATTGACACATTATCAACTAATTTATCATTTGACATGAATCTCGAGGCATGAAATGAATCTTGAAACAAATTTTTTGAGCAAAAAATGTTCAAACAACAATTAAAAATAAACCACAACTTTGATTTTAGCAAACTTATAGTAAAATTGACCAACTCGATCAAACAGTCCACCTAATGATACCAAAATTGGCCCAATCTGAGTCAAATCAAGTCCAAATCATGTTGTTAAACCACTTTGGTGATACCAAAATTGGTCCAATCTGAGTCAAATCAAGTCCAAATCATGTCGTTAAACCACTTTGGAAGCTTTTAATATGTATTTGGAAGGTCAAATTGATTCCAAATCTAACAAGCTTATAATCAAATTGAGTGTCTCAACGAGACGAATCAAATGAGCTAAATATCACTTAATTCTAACGTCAATAAAGTATTCATATGTTCTTTGAATGTCGTTCAATTGAAGGAATCTATCCAGACCATCTGATGGAATGGTCTGAAGTCCATCCTTATTTGCAGAGAGACCTCTCTCAGACTTTATAAATAGGGCTTTACCCTCCTTTTGAGAGGAGACCTAGACCTGGAGCTAAAAAAAAAGATTGGAGCCCATAGAAGAAGGAGTTGAAGATCAACATTTCTCCACCAAAAATCTGGTGAATTCCTTTTACTCCTGCAGTTGTTGATTACCGTCAACCACCACTCGTTGGCCACCACATGCTTCTTGAAAAGAATTCCCATTTGGAGTCACAACGTGTGTTACAAAATTCCAACATGCTTTATGACATGGTTAAGCACTCGAAGGAGCAATATGTCGTCTAGTATAATATGCTACAATGCACCCCTAAGATGGTGTAACAACACACCATAAATATAATACATGATGTGCTTAAAATATGGTGCAACAATGCACCCCATATATAATGCAACACACACCTCAATGATGGTGTAACGACGCACCCCGCATATGATGCAATAATGTCACTCAAAGGAGGAGTAAAAATGCACCCAAAAGGCAGTGAATTTATCTAGACTCCTAAAGCTCTCTCCTTGCAACCGACCACTAAGACATATGTGAACAATTATAGCCTACATGGTTCATAGCTTGTACAGATCCTGATTTTGGCCTCTGTTGTTGCAGACGACATCACAGTTTAGTAGTATGACTTATGCAACCAGTTATGTCCTATGTAGCTCACAGCTCATGCAGCTCCTGGCTCCATCTTCTGCGACCTACATAAGTTATCACATCTCACCATTATGGACTATGTGACCAACTTCGACCTCTGTGGTTCATAGCTCATGCAACTCCCAACTCTGATTCATACATCCTATGAATGTCATGACAGCTCACCACAACGGCCTACGTGCCCAATTATGACCTACGTGGTCCACAACTTTTCTAGCTCCCAATTCTGACCTATGTGACATATAAATGTCATCACAATTCACTATTGTAGCTTACATGAACAACCGCGGCCTTCATTGCTCACAACTTGTGCAACTCCCAACTTTGCCTCTATGGCATATGGACATCAAAACAACACTTTACAACAACATATATGACCAACTATGACCTTTATGACCCACATCTCATATAAATGCTAACTCCAGCCTCTACGACCTACCGACATTATCAAAGCTTACCACTACAATCTGTGTGATCAATTGTGACCTATGTGGCTCACAACTCCTACAACATCCTACTACAACCTCCGGGAACAACTGATGTTCATGAAGCAACCATTTGCATCCCACATGGCCAAATGTTATAATGACACAATGACATACACAATAAACTGACACTACAGTCATAATCTACAATATTCATAACATACTGTTGCCTCTATAACAATCAATTAAGGCCCTTGCAACCTACTATCACCGAGAACCAAATTCGTTGTGGGCATGTTACGACTATTATTGATGAAATACAATTATACATTTACAACGATCAATATTGTAACTTCATCTTCCCTAACTCAAAAGAATAGTAGGCGTGTGTACTCACAATTCACTGTGGATTAATTCAATGAGGTAGTTTTTCCTTTTTTAGGATTTTTGCATAAAAATTGAGGTGTCTCCTCTTACTTACTTATCCTTAATTACCTAAGTGTGTGATGGGTCTTCATGCAACACAAAGATAATAATTCATTACTCCACCACCGAGATCTTCTGACACACATCCGTTTGGCTGTCTGTTGCAAACAAAATCCTATTCAATATAGTCTTCAAGTTTAAGACATTGAGCCCCTACTTCTTTTCCTAATGACATACATCATTCAACTGGTGAATGGACTTCCTTTAAACCTCTTGAAGATTATTTATGAAACTTTTTTTGATGTGGGGGTCCACCTTCACTGTAGTCTCAAAAAATCCTTCTTGTTCACGTCTCATGCATGATTGTAGTGAAGTAGTTTTCTCGCATTCTATCCAAAAATAATTTCTATGATAACCTCTTCCTAACTGGAGGGCAACTTTCATTATAAGCTCGAATGGTCTCTAAATAATTTCTATGATAACCTCTTCCTAACTGGAGGGTTTCATTACAAGCTCGAATGGTCTCTGCGAATGGTCTCTAACGTTAACGTCTCGAGCACAACTGTGGCAGGCCAATCATCCCTTCAAACATCAAGTCTTTGAGAACCACTTCCAAATTAGGGAGAAACTTCATAAATCATGCTTCCTCTTTAACCCCCCCCCCCCTCCCAACGTCATACTAGAGTTCTTCCTATACCGAATCAGGAAACTGATCTCTCAAGGTTCGAAACATGGCTACTTTATAAGCTTATATGAAAAACACATCCGCAGGGGAATAATAAATTCAAAAGTATCAACTAACAAATTTTCAAATATTATTCTTGATTTTGGTTGCAACCATCTTTTCATGAAAAAAATATTATCCATTATGTCATATGCCCTTGTCTCAAGAAACACAGAGCATCTCTGGTACCTCATTCCAGGCTTAATTGATCTCACGGGACTCGATTTGATCATATCCATCACAGGTTATGATTGTTAAGTAGAATCTTCGACTAACAACCTTAGATAGGTTAAAAATCTTTAGTGGACTCCTTTAGACTTTTTGCATAATAAGTTAGGGTCGCAATTATAAGCTTCAATTAAATATATCAAAAATATCGACCATCCTTGGTGGATTTCATATAATGTTTTCCATTACAAGTTAACGTCGTCGAGCATCTCCAGCTATACAACCTAGAATGAGTCTTACATCCCTAACGTATTCTCTTTTTGACTCTATTATGAAACATGTTAATGTAGTTCAACATCTCCATATATTCAACCTAGAACAGATCTTACATCTTTCATGGATTACAATTGTATTCTTCCACTACAACTTGTGGTCATCGAGCGAACACGCTTTAGTTAAACAACCTTAGAAAAGTCAAACAATCTTAGTGACAACCTAGAAGTCATTTGACTTTGGCTCAAAAGTTGGGTAACAATATCTTGTAATCACCTATGAGATGGGGTAACCATAAATAAAAAGAAAAGGCAAAAGCAATATCAATAACAACATAAAAAATCTATGATATTAAGTTAAAGAAATAATTACAAATAAAAGCTTTGCAGCCATGTACAAATGCCACTCTAGGGAACTAAAGAGCTACAAAGACCAACACATACTGGTACAAAAACTACAACATAACAACATAAAAAGACTTTAATCCACTACAACATCTTCCTTATCGTCACAAAGCTCACAACTTCATTTTCTATTCTTTAAAACCCTACATTATCTCTTGAAAAACCAAAATCATGCAGAGTTACACGTTCTAATCGAGAGTTATCCTTCTTATGCTTCCTAAGGACATGGTTGATGTTTACAAGCTCAGTACATGCAGAGTTACACGTTCTAATCGAGAGTTATCCTGATGTTTACAAGCTCAGTCTTCCATCCCCTCAAAGAAAGAGGGCTGAGATTTTCTAGATATCGGTATCTCAACAACGTAGAAAATCTCTTTCAAAAACCATGAAAGCAGTGCATAAATTTTACTATGAAAAACATGACAAAATTGTGGAAAATCTCATCTAGAAAGCGTGACTACACCGCTTAAAATCTTCTCCATAAAGCATGGCAACAATACAAAAAAAGGGGACACGTAGAAACGTGAGAAAATTTTCTTCTGAAATCAGCATAGCAACACAAAAAATCTCTCCCATAAAATGCAACAGTATCCTCTAAAAACCCCTCTAGAAGGTGCAACAACAATGCAAAAGGGAAGCCCTATTAATCACACAAGAAGGTCGGGGGGACTCTACTTTTTTATCATTTTTTCTAGTAGTCCCATTTATTGCACAAACATGCCAGATGACTCCATATTTCTTCTTCTAGGAAACTCGTTGATCCCTCGCTAGTAGGCGTGTGACTCCTTTATTTTTCTAAGAGCCCCATTGATCTTCTACTGGGAGGTCGGGGGCTCCACATTTTTTTTCTTCTAGAAGCCTCATTGATCGTAATAGCATGCCAGAGAACCCCACCTCCCTTCTCTTTTTGGCCTATTTAAATGCTCAAAATAGACAAAAAAAAAGAAACAAAAAATATCCAATATTGGTTTGACCCACAAATCGATGGCGTGTCTACCTACCATCCATCAAATTATTCCCGCCTTTCGTCATACAATCGTACATCCCCCTGGATCATTGACGTGGCAGCCCCACCATCTACTCCCAAGGATCGCTAATGTGGCACTCCACTGTCCACTAGACCACTCTCGCTTCCCGCCCTCTGATCTCACATCCCCAGATTGCTAACATGCAGTCCACCATCTTGTCCTCTGGTCATCCCCACCTACTACCACTTCTGACAACCTTCAATAACCATCGTCGCCACCTCATGCCAACTCCGACAACCGCCAAAGCTATCTCCGACCACTGCAGTCACTAGTCACCTATGCCTACATGTCTCCGTCTCTAATCACCGCCTCTGACGACAAGAAATAATTCAATAAAGGCTAGGTGATTCAAACCCTCAACCTCCCTTAGCCTTCCATAAATGAAACAGACTAGTTGCCAACTAAGCTAAAGAACTTTGTTTAAATGAATATACACCACAATATATATATATATATGTGTGTGTGTGTGTGTGTGTGTGTGTGTGTGTGTGTGTGTGTGTGTGTGTGTGTGTGTGTGTGTGTGTGTGTGTGTGTGTGTGTGTGTGTGTGTGTGTGTGTGTGTGTGTGTGTGTGTGTGTGTGTGTGTGTGTGTGTGTGTGTGTGTGTGTGTGTGTGTAATTATGACTTTTGGTATTTTCGGAGAACGAAATTGGTCTCGCTTAAAAGTACAGGGCAACTAATACGTCATCAACCAATTTATAATTTGACAAGAATATTGAAGCATGACACGAATATTGAAGTAATTTTTTGAGCAAGAAATATTCAAATTTTAATTAAAAAGAATCCAGAGCTCTAATTTAGCAAACTTATAGTCAAATTAACTAGCTTGACGTGACGAACCCAATGATACCAAAATTAGTCCAATCTTAGTCAAAATCAAGCCCAAATTAAACTGCTAAACCATATTAGAAGCTTTCAATGCATCATTGGAAGGTTGAACGAATTCCAAGTCTGAAAAGACTATAGTCAAATTGAGCATCTCGATGAGTTGAATCCAACGAGCTCAATATAGCTTAATTCTGACATCATTAAGGCACATAAATGTTCTCCAAACAAATTTTGATTGAGGGATTCATGTTTGGCTTGTTTATATATCGTTCTAAAAATTTGTTTGTGATTGACTCATTTGTTTAGCGAGCTAAACACACATGAGATGTTTTGCGAACAACAAAACATTTTGACAACCTTAGTCACACAATCGTAGGATGTTAAGCCTTGAACAACGAGTTGTAGGATGTTAAGGTGATATCCTTCTTGTGGATAAGACTAGAAAAAGAGTAGGGAAAACTTAAATTATGGACACCGATGATGGAGTCTAAAGCTATTTGTTTGAGTATATCTAGAAAGTAATACTTGAAATGTAATTTTAGTAGTAGTAGCTATAGTGGTAGAGTTGTAACTATGAGTGGTCAAATCATTTAAAAGGTGTGAACATTTAATATATAGCGTGTCTCTTGTTCAAAGTGATGGTGATATAGATGATGATGTGATTGATTAGTAGATTTTAAGTTGGTTGGTTGGAACCTACATCTCAGCTCAAAGTCAGATCGTTTAACATCTTAGTATGTTAGTTTTATCAAAGATCATTAAACAGTCGAACATTGACTCATAATTGATTAAGGCGTTTCCCTCTAATAGTGCATGCCACTTTAGCTATACCAGCGTGCTCACAAATATATTTGTTTTATATTTTGTTTCCAAATTAAAGGCCAATCGCGAACCCCAAACGAATCACTAGCTTTACACTTGTTGATAAAATGTAAACTAAATATACTCGTGAATGAGTTGGTGTAGTGTTAACCTCATTTTTTATGAGGTCTAGTTTTTCCTCTTTAGAAGCTTAGGATCTAGCAATAACACTTTCCTGTTGACTATCTTAGTGGACTAGAAAATGGAACCCTCCCACTTAGAAATTCTAAACACTTCTTGAATCTTCTTATGAAGTCTCACATGGGTGGAACCCTCCACCACACACACTTAAACCCTAAAATCACCCACACTTGACTTACCTCCTAACTTCCTTTTGGAAACTCATGTGGGTGGTACCAAGCCCTTAGCCTTTGGCTAAGGTAACTAGGATCAACATGTGGAGGATCTAAACTGAGTTCCCCTATGGGTTTCATGGCTTCAAGAGGGGGG
>NW_018165083.1:21097-23297 GCF_001263595.1 Phalaenopsis equestris
TAGGCTTAAACATCAAATTGCATCCATCCAATGTGGTAATTCCAAATTAGTCAGGTGAGTTGTTTGCCTCTCCACCTAGGCTAAATGGCACCAGCCAATGGCAACGTAGGGCCTTCCCCTTGATTGGAATTATAATAACCCTCCTCCACGACCTAATAACGTTTAACCAACGTTTTTTATCTACGTAAAAAAATCGATGGGTGTGACTCTTTTCTGACAGTTAACTCGTCGGTCATAGAAAACAACACATAACTAAAGATTATACCTGCTTCAAAAAACCACGGGTGCTACACTTTTCCGACGTATATGTCATCGCTATTATCGACGAAAGAACCATCGATTATACAAACCGCCAATTACCGTCCCCCAACATTACCCAAATTCCCAAATTTCTACCAAAATTCATGTTGAACCACCTATCCAAATTGCCCAAGTTCACCCTAAATTCCCCAAAATTACCAAAATACTTCAACACCACCAAAAAATTACCAAAACGCCCCCAATGCCCAAAAATTGCCAAAACCCCCAATTTCACTCAAAGCTTCACTAAAATCTATTCTAGCCATCCAGATTTCCCAATTGTACCCATAATTTCCCAAATCTACCAAAAATGGCCAAAATTATCAAATTACCCCTAAACTTCCAAAACTCCCAAATCATCTCCACTTTTCATCAAATTCATTCCAAACTCACCCAATTTCAAATCCAAATAAAATATTATCATATTCAAGCCCAATTTAAAACAAATACAATCCCGGTTCTACTTAATTCTAAGCCCAAATTCCAAGCCCAAGCCAACTACCCCAAATTAACCCGAAATTCAACCTCTCAACAAATCAAGCCACATGATCAATCCAATTTCATAAGATCCATTTAACAAACTCATCATGGCATTTTTCAAGACCAATTTGAGCCTTTAATTGGTTTAGATCCGAGCCCAAACCTAGCTCAAATCTAATTTCAAGCCCAACCCAACTTTAAGCCTAAGGCCAAAATTTGATCCAAACCATTGTATTAATCAAAAGCTTAATTGCCATAGCCATGTCTTAAGTCGTGAGATGCTAATCACATCACCTAACCAAACCTACTTGATGCCATGGACCAATGGTCCCATAAAATGTGCAAACCCCTCCCTAATTTGGCTAACTTCCTTATTTATGCATTGAGTTGGCTTAGCTTCAAGGCTAATCACCATTAAAACTCCCCTGACTTCCCTGAGCCAGCTAGCCACCACCCCTAGCCTGGCCGGCCTCCTAGTAACCACGAAGACCTCCCATGACTTAAACACCAAATTGCACTCATATCATGTGACATTTCCTAATTGGTCTGGTGTGTCGTTTGCCTCTCCACCTAGGCTAAATGGCACCAGCCAATGGCAACGTAGGGCCTTCCCCTTGATTGGAATTATAATAACCCTCTTCCACGACCTAATAACGTTTAACCAACGTTTTTTATCTACGTAAAAAAACCGATGGGTGTGACTCTTTTCTGACAGTTAACTCGTCGGTCATAGAAAACAACACATAACTAAAGATTATACCTGCTTCAAAAAACCACGGGTGCTACACTTTTCCGACGTATATGTCATCGCTATTATCGACGAAAGAACCATCGATTATACAAACCGCCAATTACCGTCCATTTTCACGAAAAAAACTACGACATTAAATTGTCAATAAACTCATACCGTCAGAACATCAGTCGGTTTTAAAATTACCAACAAGAGATTTATCTACAAGCTTAAAATTGTCTGTAATATTTAAAACAACGATTTTTCTTGTCATAACCCGACAGATTGTGGCCGTCAGAAAAATCATAAATTTATGTAGTGTTTGAGATATGTCGGTCAATCACGTAAATATAAATGTAGATCAAATAATATATGGATAACAAAATGATCAAAATCTTCAAAAATGAAAAATTCTAGTGCACTACACTACTAAGTATTGCTTGAGCCCTATTTAAATGATTTTTGACCTTAATTCGAACTCTATTTGAACCTCTTTCGAACAATGCTTGAATAGAGTTCGAATATAATCCTGGCAGGGTCTTAATATGGTTAGAAATTTCCTCAAATATGGTTAGAATCATATTTAAAGCTACTTTGAAACTTGTTCCATATATTTTTTTATTGTGGCGGATTTTGTATAAGTACTGAATGGTAAAAAAAAATAAAATAATATATATATATATATATATA
>NW_018165083.1:23391-37079 GCF_001263595.1 Phalaenopsis equestris
TATATATATATATTGTGGATTATAAGATTTACATTGCCATTTTTTTTGAGATAGAAATAGAAAATCGTACGAACAATTAAATGCTTCCTATTGCACCCCGTAACTGACGGCAAAGGTAACTTTAACATGCCTTCTAGACAACTCGCCTAAGGAATACGACCCTCAGGGATGTGATAGAGAGAGAGCAAATAGGAATGGGTCCTCGTATAATTATATATTGTACCTCTAAAATATATAGGTGCAACGGAGGGATTTCAATCCGTACATAAAAAATTGCCCGTGGTGCCCATGGATTTGGCCTGGAGGCTGTCAGCCCGGCCGGTCTTCAAGCCGGATGGCCGTGGCCCCGTGCAACCATCAAGTGGGGCGACTACTTGGCCTTGCTACGATTAGGCCAGGTGGTCAGTTAGGTGGGGCGGTTGTGAGGCTGGAAGGCTTAATGCCGAGCAACTATGATGCTGGACAATCGTTAGTTCAGGAGGCAACGAGGACAGACGACAACTTGATGAGGGTTGACATTCACCATTGTAAAACTGAAGGATTCACTTCTCTTCTCTAGTCTATCCTGATTGGAAAGCGACAGACTCATCTTAGTCAAATGAATTCTTTAGGGGGATCTTCCCCTTATCTGTTTGAGGCGCGCTGTTTTCCCAATACGTGAGACTGGTCAACTGAGCATGGGATCCCGAGTCATCCTTGGTATGTCTCATGGGGCCACATCACCTTCTTTACTCTCTGCGAGATATCTTTGTTATTCATGCTGATACATTTTCGATTTACATCTTGAAAATGATTTCATAATTATGAAAAAATGCAATCCATCGTCATATGTGAAAAATGTACTTGAAAAGATATTTGAGTGCGGAAATGCCCATATGTTGCTTTCATCACAATAAATTTTATATATTTTAATTTATTTTGAGATGAATAATATATGTCCAATGAATATGATATTTAAATGTTACTAATCTAAAAAATAATCAGATAGTAAATCTCACCTTAGGGCTCAAAAGGTGAAGACCTTTTGACTTGATTTTTTTCAAGGGATTTATGCTTCATATTATAATAATAATAATAATAATAATAATAATAATAATAATAATAATAATAATAATAATAATAATAATAATCACAGTAACAACATCTATTTAGATCTTAGATATGTAAATACCAAAAAAACATTAAATCAAATTCAAACAAATCATAGTTTGAGTTCGGGGTTGATTTAGGTATTTACTCGTGACATAGTAATTAAGAGTACAGTTTTCCAACGTTGGCTGATTAAACAAGCAACACCGATTTGCACGACTGATTAAATCACACTTTTATTTTCGATATTTCATCGATAACATCAAAGAGAGATGATCTTAGAACATCAAACCACCAACTCTAATTATTATTAAAGGCGAAAGCATTGTTGTAAGTTCAACTAAAACCAGAATAGAAGACATTCCATCTCCACTTCTTAGGGCTAGAGACCTCCCTCCTATTATAAACCGAGTAAAGCTTGAATAGATTGCGGGCGGAAATGGAGGATACGACGGCCATGGCGATCGATGCTGCGAAGCCGCATAATAGACCTCCGGCAACTTGGCCACAAAATTTTCCATAGATGTTGCAGATTTTGGACCATTGAAGTTGGTTCACTCCTCTCAACCCCACCATTGATGCTTCCGTTGCCGCGACTGTCATGGCAAACATTGTATAAGTCATTCCCTGTACATGTTGTTTTACAACAATCATGTTAGTTTTTATCCCTTGTGGTTGAATAAAAATTTCATGAAGAAAACATTTTTCTTAGATTTATACCGAGCTAAACTTTTTATGTCATACATTGCAATAAGAAAATTTAAATACAAAACTTTTATGTTTATAGGCAACACAATTCTTATATATTTATATGTTTAACACCAAAACTTCATATTTATATTTATAACACTGAATCATTTAATATTACGTCCAAAATAAGTTAACGAGTGGAACATGAACAACACGAATAAATATTTGTTAGTTCGTGTTCTGCTCGTTTTGACTCGAAATACTATAATCAATTAAAAGTATTAATGAAGAAAATAGAATAAAAATTATTAAATTAGATTCAAATAATGTTTTAAATATTGCCCAAATTCTTAACATATTATGACTACATGATTAAGGTTGTTACAATCCCTTGTTGTTTGCGAACAGCTCGTGTTCGGCTCGTTTGATAAGTAACGAGCCGAATACGAGCAAATATTTGTTCGTTCGGTCTATTTTGGCTCGAAATACTACTAATCAATTATGTATATATATCTTTAATGAGTAGTATTATTAAAAAAATTAATTGACTATAAGGCTACAAAGATTTATAAACAATTAAAAGTATTAATGAAGAAAATATAATAAAAATTGTTAATTTTGATTCAAATGATGGTTTAAATGTTGTTATGTAAATATATAAGAACTGTGTGAAAGTTAATTATCTAATCACTACTTCTATGAAAATATATTTTATTCATCTCCAGTAAATCTAACAGAAAATAGACAAGACATTAAGAGCTCCTATCGTTCAACTGCCCCAATGGAGCCCAATATTCATAAATACTAACTCGAATTTTCTTTTTTAAATAGGGGTTTTTACGTACATACCACCTAATTCCTATATATTTATATATCTAACATCTCAACATTGCTTTTCATGTTTCTAACACCCAAATCCTTTATATCACACAAAAAATGCCACTATTATATCTAACTCGAATTTTCTTTTTTAAATAGGGGTTTTTACATACATACCCAGGGGTGTAAACGAGTCGAACATGAGCGAGCCAGACTCGGCTCGTGTTCCACTCGTTTATATTTCGAGCTAAAAAAGTGTGATTGTATTCTGCTCGTTTTCTTAGCGAGTCGAACACGAGCCGTTCACGTACAAAGAGTCATTTTGACAACCCTAATCACGTAGCCATCAGATGTTAAAGATTGAGACAATATTCAAAACATCATTTGAATCTAATTTAATAATTTTTATTCTATTTTCTTCGTTAATACTTTTAATTGATTAAAAATCTTTTTATCTTTATAGTCATTTAAATTAAAAAAATAAACTACTCATCAAAGATATATATATAATGATTAGTAGTATTTCGAGCGAAAACGAGCCAAACACGAACGAGCAAATATTTGTTCGAGTTCCGCTCGCTAACTTAGCGAACGAGCAGAACACGAGCTATTCCCGAACAAAGAACAGTTTTAACGGCCCTAATTATATCTTTAAAAAATTGAACACACTTTTTTTATGCACATACAAGATGACATAAAAATAAGAAATAAAAATTTAGATATTAAATATGTAAATACATAAAAAAATTTCCCCATAAATTTTTTTTTTTTCATTTTTGAAAAATTAATGGAATTTCCAACAATCACACGGACACAATCATGCAATCCCATACCTCGAGGGGATCACAGCGTTCCTTCTACATTTAAAAGAAAAAGTTAAGGTAAAATTGTAAATTGTGGCAACAAATTCTGCAATAAGTTATTTTCCATCATTTAAGTAATTAATGAGCGCAACCACCAAAGCATGTGAATCTCCCATTCCAGCGACTTCATCTCACAATGAGTCAAGTAGGTTATTACCTCTTAAATGTTAGTAGTTGTGGCTGACGTTCATTATTATGGAAGGACAGTTAAAGCATATATCTATTGAAGCCTCCTTAGGCGTGGTATATAATTATATCATGCCAAACATTCTATTAGATTTAGGAAATTGTGCAAAAATTCAAAATTTATGTATAATTTTTCATGTATTTATGTATCCTAAATCATGCAATTTTTCTAATAGTAGAATCGCACACAAATAGATTTATATCTATGTCATAAGTGGCAACAACAATATTTGATATGAAACAATATTATTTTAATTATATATATAGCAATTCAGAACTAAAGTTAGATCAAAAGGCCAAAAAATAAAAATAAAATACATACCAATTAAACTTTAGTGATATTTATTATATTTAAGTGGACTAAAAGTAAAAAAGTAACGTTTAAGGGTAAGATATGTAAATACATAGGAGATGGTTGATACGTATACAAAAACAACAACAACAACAACAACAACAATAAAGTCTTGATCCCTTGAGTCCTTTTTCTCTATTGAGTCCTATTTAGTGTCATATTTTCATTTAGTTCTAATAAATTAAGATCATTTTTAATACAATAAGCCCAAGTCTTCCTATATCTACCTCTGTCTTTCTTAACACAAGTCGAATCTAAAACATCTACTCTCATAATCGGATCATTAGATGGCCAACGTTTGGGGTGGTACGAATATTAAAATTAAAATAAGGTTACATCTATTTCATAAAGTTTATACTATAACATAAATTATGGTTGATTAAATAATCACCTGGTCCAATAGAAACCAAATCCATGCCAAAAGTTTGTTGGTCGTTCGAGGATTATTTTTTGTTCGCCAAGCAACGGCTATACAACGGCAGAGTTGTAGAAGATGATAGCCACCGGCCAGTGAAGCAATGATCGTGAAATCCCTATAAAAACTCTAAACAAATTCAATAGGGAGTTTCTTATAAGATTTTCGTCTTCATATTTAGAAGATGTGTTGCAGAATCAAAGGAGAGATATGAAGAGATGAAAAATTACCAGAGAACACGAAGGTTCCGAGATGTGGCTTTCTTTCTCATGAAGAGGACGGTTTTGGTCTCTTCATCCAGACCAACGATGAGCGCACTCATGGCTGCCAGCACCATTGATGAAACTCTCAGGATGCTCTCTGCTTTCTCTCTCTTCTCTCCCATCTCTCTCTCTCTCTCTCTCTCTCTCTCTCTCTCTCTTCAAAAGATAAGGGCAAATATATAGATGAGATTTTCTAAGTGTATTTTTTAGTAGCGATGTTTTAATCTCTGAAAGGTATATTAGACCTAATGAGTGGGTTTATCTGTGTTATTTTTCCACTTCTAGGTTGCTTCGATGGAAGTTGTAACCGTAGGTCTGCTCTAGTTGTGACCAGAAATTGTAGTTTGTTCGCGCTTGATGCCAACGGCTGCACAGAGCGCCCTATCTTTGCCACCAACCTACTATTAGCTGCAGTGGTTGCCCTCCCACCTGTTCGATATAAATGAGATCTTTGCATTGATTTATTAGGATTTACCTTGAGGATTTTAAGTACTTTTTGTACATGGAGAAGGGGTCTGCACTAATCTCAAAGCAATCTGACGGCCTACTGATGAATGATGTGATAAAGTTGGACCTATCGGAAAATGACCAGACAACCGACATAACCAATTGACTTATGTTAGCCAGAGATTATCCGAACAGGCTCAACAATACATGACAAAACTATAACATTTTCCCGATGAACTAAGTTTTACTTAATTGACAAAAATTCCCTTGACAGGAACAAATCAGATCTGCACATCCGACCAACTAATACCAACTGTCTCGATCAGTCTTGTGGACTATCTTCAGACAGCGATGGTCATCCCTGCCTGAAATGTGTCAATCAATTGGATGGATAAACTGATGGTCTCTATCCTTTTGGCCGATTGGCGGCACTGATTGTTTCTCCTTGTCGACCCTGTAGATAAAACTGAAGAGCAGTAAGCCTCTAGGCCCACATGTGTATAATCTCTAGAATAATATGCAACACTTATTAAAGTAGGGTTAGACATCTAATTTTTATTTATCACACTCCCTCTACTATAAGGTGGTCTTTTCATGTAAGGGGACATTTTGGCTTTCTCCCTTCTCTCATGCATCTAAAATATAATATTTGATTATATAAAAAGAGCCACAAAAAATCGGGAATACCCCTGTTTTCCCCAGAGGAGCAAGTTGTTATACACTCGTTTCCCTCACTCTTTATCTCTCATTTTCCCTTGGTTCAAACGTTCAATCCCTTGTGCGCCCTTGTGCGTGTCACCTGGGTATTTTCCCTTGGTTCAAACGTTCAATCCCTTGTGCGTGTCACCTGGACTAAACTTGTATCAACATTCTAAAAGGTGTTGTGAGTATGAAGCATGTCGCCAATAAAAAGAAGAGTCATACCAATGAGAAAAAGTCTTCCACAGAGATACTCCTAGCATAGAGTGTGTTAAGGAGTTTATACAACAACAGATCCAGGAGTAAACAAATCACCTTTCAATTGTCTTCTGAGAGGTTTTGGCTCGAAGGTGAGAACCACACCCTAAAATAGATAGCTGACTCCTCATGATTGGAGAACTCACTTAGGGAAAGCCAATCAGTGGCACATTGACAACTCTCGATTAACTTCAAATGATCAACATCAATCCAGGCATAGGTCCGGAGCACAAAGAATAAAATGACCCCCAACTTGTTAAGGGTCGACCGAGGGGACCTAAGCCGAGTCTCAACCCTCAGCATATGACGCCAATAAGAAAATCAAAACTGGCACCTCAACCAACGCCTAGTTTGGCAATGAAAATGCATTATCATTTCAAAGTTTTTATAATTTTTATAATATAAAGCTACATAAAATTTTCTAATATATGCTTAGGTCTGATGGAGACTGGGGAACTCAAAGAGTTCATATGGTGCAGCTTGAGCAGTAAAAAAGCTCCTCGTTCGCGAACAACTCGTGTTTGGCTTGGCAGACAGCTTGTGTTCGATAAGCAAACAAGCTGAACACGATCACCTTTTTGGAGCTCGTTTTGTAAACGATCCGAACTGGAATAGATCTGTATTTGACTGGTTATTGTTTGAATTACAAAGTTTAATTTAAAGTATTTAATAAAAAAAATTATAACTATATACTAAAAATAGTTATAAATTTATTAATATAAGAAAAAATGAAAATATATTTTAATTTTTATATATCCTATATTAATATAAATAATTATATATACGAAATCATTATAATAAGTAACTAATATATTTATAATTTTAAATTTCCTATATTAATACATTTTATATAAGTACATAATCTATTGCAAAACCCTAAAGGCCTATTTTCTAATCATATTCACTTGCGCAGGCTTTGCCTCTTGGGAGAAACTTCAAGAAATGAAGATTGGGATTTCGAAGATATAAATAAAATGCTGAATGTATTTTTTATTTGTAATATAATTGTAAAATTTTAATTTATTTTTTATTTGTTTTATAATAATGATTTGTAGTGATTAAGAATTTGAGATTAGAGCTTCAAATTTGTATTATATTTGTAATTACAATTTTTAATAATATAGTTGAAGAAATAAATTTTTTTATCGCAGGATGCTTCTTCTTTCTTTTTATAGTTTTTTAATAAATGATTAATTTTTTATATTTTTTCAGCTAATTTTGAACTGAATACGTGTCAAACACGAGCAATTCAAATAATACAAACAATTCAAACAATTCAAACTAAATTCAAACAAATCGAGCATAACACAAAAAACTATTTCACAAACACTTTCAATCATAAGCCTATTTCAAATAGATAGAATTTCAAATAAGCCAAACATGAGCATGAGCTCTGTTTTCTCATGTTCAATTCTTTTACACCCCAACCTGCAACAGCTAACCAACACTCAGGGAACTCAAAATTGAGGAGCAAGGCTGACAATAATGCCAAAGATGTATGATCGACAAATTACATAAAGAACGACCCATAATGCTCCTGCGTCGTGAATGTGTATACCTGCCAGTAACGATAAGCTTTGAGAAGAGTACTCATTAAATCACCCCAGAAATAAGATTTGACGGTTATCCCTGTGAAAGCAGCAATAAGATTCAGTTAATGAGCATAGCTCAAGGGGTAATCTCTCTCTTTCTTTTTCTCTGGCTCCAAAACCTTACCTCCACTATTGCCTATTCCCATCTCTTATCTACAACTCCCTCTACAGACCTTTACTCCCTCTCAACTTTGTCACTATTCTATTTACTTCCAGGACTGTACTTTCTAACACCATTTCTCATAAGACACCTACTTACACACCCTTACCCAACTTGTCTGATAATCAAGCTTCCTCTACCAACTGTGAACTTGATCTGTTTCCCTTCACTCAAACTATACCTCATTATATGCTTAATCATAACAAAACATGTAATATGAAATCTGCAGCAGACAGTCAGAACAACAAACATATTCTCGACCAAGCGAAACTGAGATTCCTTCTAGGATTGAACTGAAATAGGTGTAGATAACTACTGCAGGCCCTACTGCTGAGACTACAACAATCTGTTTCTGGTCCTCCGGGCTTTCCTGCCCAATTTAGGAGTAGGTATAACCTCAGAGGAACACGGGACGAGAGAAGCTGAGACAACATCTAAGAGAACGACGATAGCTTTAGAGCTGTTAGATGACTCACCTACCATTTGCAAAGAGATCTGTGAAAATACAAAGGGATGAAATGGAAGTAAACAGTTGTTATGGTGCATCGCCATCAACTGCTGGCCTCTTCTTTATAGAAGAGGTTGGTGGGACATGAGTTACCACGACAGTAGTAGCCCTATGTGCATGTCTCCCTTTCTTCAGAGGAGGGCATAGAGCAAATGCCTCAATGGACATAAGATTACCCAAGGTAATCCATATAGGGTGCTCGAATGAACCAAATGTTATAACCCAATCAGAAGCACATAAAATACCAAGGGAAAAAGAAACAATGTTCCCCCAAAATATTGATCGTGATCCTCTTTTGATTATCCATTTATGTCAATCAAAAGGGACACCAATAAATATATATATATATAATGACATTGACACATGTGAAGATGTAGCAAGAAAAATGTCAGGGGTGAGAAAAAGAGACAAAATAATATTGATTTACTAACTATAACAGCTGACACATATATTCAAACTCCAAGGTCTCACAAGGTATCCCCAGCGGAGTCGCTAGATTGTTTTTTGTTCTTTTTAAATGAACTTGGAGTTTCCAACTTGTCTATTTATATGTCATTGTATTATTCTCTTTTTCAAATAAATCACCCTTTTCGATCATAGAAATGACCCAAAGAGAAGAGGATATACAATATACGATAGAAATAGACAAATAAATTTAAAAAGAAACATGAAAGACTTAGTTACGATAATCTTCATGTGATGAGTCAAGAGTATACATCCAAACTGAATAAGATCGAAACCCCAAAATATGGTATCCATGAAGAGAATCTCTACATAAGCCACTCGTAACTAGAGAACTAAAAAGAATATTTTGTTCTAGGGCTCCCAAAGGAATGTATCCCTTTGGTTAATTACATCTTGGGGGATACACAAGAATACTCTTGATAAGCAGTCTTGCTTACATTATAGTGCTACTCTGGTGGATAGGTCATCAAAAGGATCTATATTTCAACCAGGAGCTTCTCATTATCTCGAAAGCCTACATCGAGCCACATGGGAGAGGGAGAATCCCTCATTTCTACAAATGATTGGCAACACATCCATAAACGAGGCATAAAAAATAATTAGGTCAAATCGATGGGAACACCCCTATGCTTCAAGATC
This sequence comes from Phalaenopsis equestris, assembly GCF_001263595.1. Lineage (NCBI taxonomy): Eukaryota > Viridiplantae > Streptophyta > Magnoliopsida > Asparagales > Orchidaceae > Phalaenopsis > Phalaenopsis equestris. Next base: position 32,837 of record NW_018165083.1, read on the forward strand.
TACCTAACCATAAGGGAAGAGGGTGGATCACCATATCCTAAACGGGAGGTAGCCTATTGAGGACTCTTAGTTTCGAAGCAGTTTAAAGTACCTTCATCAGTAATCATGAGTTACTTCATTCTAAGGTATTCTCTCTAGTCTCAAGGGGTAAGCTTGTTGTTTTGTATGTCCTAGTCCTTAGAACTAACAAGGGTACCTAAACTAACCTAGGCTTCTATACTCAGACTAACCCAGGGTAAGAGTATGACCCTTGGTTTGGTGTCTAAGTTAGCAAACCTAAGATTTATGTAAGATCAACCTATGTTCTATTCTTGTTCTTTATCTTAGTGTGTTTTAAATGTTTATTTAATGTTCAATATTTTAATTCATATTTTGTTTCAATCCCTGGGTTTGTCAGTCATGTTAAGAAATCAAAATTTTCAAAGGTTTGAGTTTGTTTAGTTTAAAGTTTGATTTTTTTGTTGTTTGTGGAGAAAATTGAGAAGCTCTCATCCTTATTTTTGTTTTATGTATTTTGTTTTATGTTAAAATTACACAATGGTTCATGGTTTGATCTGTGGACGAAGGCCACAGATTGATGGTGTGACACATAGAGTGATCACTCCAATTATACCTATGTGTGGTCATGCCCAGGCCTGACGTGTCCATGCTGTGGGACATTCTAGAATAGTCACACCCAGGCCTAGCGTGAACATACCAAACCAAAATATGGGCAAGTTTAGTTTTTTCCAATATGTCTGCGTTGGACTATGGTAAAATATTCATGCAAGCCCTATGTAACCCAAAATAAGGTCAATAAATAGACCCCCAATATGTGTGGTGAACAATTGAAAGTATGCTGGACATATTGGCGTTGACCGAAGTGATCAACCAAGTTCGAAGGACATTTGAATTACTTTAGATATGTTAGAGATTTGTAACTAAGGTTTTATGAAATATAATGTTTGAGATCCGGTAGGGATTTTAGGTTTACCTTGACACATTAGGGTGAAAACTTGGTGTGGATTTACATCTACCCAAAGAGGTAAATAGGTCAAGTAGATTAAGAAGAACAATGCTGGAGCTTATCATTCATTCTGATAACTAGTTAGAGAGCTGAGAGGAATAGGGAGGAAAGCATGGGGCTAACATCCAACCTAGGAGGTAGATCAAATGACTAGATCAAGAAGGATAGCATTAGAGCTTATCATTCTTCCTGAAAGCTAATTAAATGAATATTCAAACGATTGTGTTGATTTAGCTTTGTAGAGAATTTGGTTTAAGGAGTTGTGATGTTAATTTGTGTTGTTCCTGGACACACTAAGAAAGAGGTACATGAACTTGTTCTTAACGTAAGAGGTACACAAGGGTGACTTGATCAGAATAAAAGATGCAAGGATCTAAATTTAAGGCAAGTCAGGTGGTTTGTTTAAAACAAATAGTTTAGGGACTAACATCTACCTTAAGCTATTACACGATTGTCTTAGAAGTTACTCATTATGCTTTGTGCTTCTATGGGTTCTTCTACAGTGTGCAATGACTATAGCAGGGAGCTGCACATATTCTACTGGGTTTACAGAGTCAATACATTAACTTACTAAGTCCAATGTGAGGACTGAAGCTGGTGAATTGGGAAGTAGGAATATTTATGTTTTGTGTTGATTTGTGTTAGTTTTGGTTTAGGTGTTCAATGAATAAAACTAATGAAGGTTCATGTAACGATGTCACTTGCTCCAGGCTTAGTTTAAATTAGTCAAGGCATTTTTTTATCGTACCAAAAAATGCAGTAGATACAATGAACCAAGTTGCTCAGTGCGGGGACCACTTGAGGGCGTAATATCAATAATTGAGAACCAATGCCAGCGTGTTCCTCTAGTCCACACTATATAGGCTTAGCGATCCTAACTTGGTAGTGTGAAATTAATATACTAAGACACATCCTAGATTTACAGAGCCAAGACGTTAGTCCATATTGAGGTCAGCGTGTCAACAAAACTGACGAACCTTATAAAGAAAAGATGTATGTTCAATGTACAATGGCTAGACTAAGTTAATAAGTTTTGTCTCAACTCAGAATTATTAACCCAAAGCATTAAACTATACCAACAGCCACACCTGTGACTAGATTAACAAACTTGATCTCATCATGTTAAGATGAACTCAAAATTAGGCCAAAAAAGCTCTAATGTTGTTTGGTAAAAATAGAGTTTTGCAATGGAAGGAAATGACCAAAGATGGTTGGAATGTGTTGAGGGAAGATGTAGGTAGGCTTAAGAACAATTTGGCAGAGTTTGCCCTTAGGTTTTGTGTACATCTCTATTTTTGGCCGTGAAGGTGGTCAATTTATAGGCCAAGATGGTGGACAAAGGGTCAAACAAGGGTGTGAGAGGTTGTTTTCTTACTGAGGGAGTCCAAAGATGGAGAATAGTGTAGTTAATTGCCTTCTGCCATGTGTACATAGGTTAGATTTACATGGAAAGGGTTTTGGTTAATTTTGTTGACTTATACTAGAGTCATGCATACATGTTTGGGTGGTCTCCAAAGTTGCTGAGGTTGCTGGCCAGCTTGGGGAAAAGGGTGGTTAAGTCTCTATCAAAGGGATTGGGGATTATTTTTGGTTTAAGTGAATCTTTTTATGAGGTAAGGTGCTCTTGGCCAAGAGTGGAAAGGAATTCCTCCATTTACCACTTAAGGGACTGTATATGTGCATAGTGTGGAGTTTGATCATTTTCATGTAGAGAAATTCAAAATTTTATGTAATTCGAGAGGTGTTATTACGGTGTTACTGTGGTTGATTTGGGTAGTCTTGGAATTAAATCGTGGTAATGGTGTTATTGCTGATTTTATTCTACATGTTATTGAGGTTTTATCGGCATGGGAACCATGGGGTGGGATTATTGGTGTAGGAATCGCTGCGGTTCCTTGGTGTTATTGGCGAGGAATTGAAAGGCAGGTGTTATTGTGGCGATATTACATGAAAGCACGGTGTTATTGAGGGAATTGCGTAAAATCGCGAGATTATAAAGTTGTGGTAGTATTATGCGGTTCCTTGGTGTTATTGGCGAGGAATTGAAAGGTAGGTGTTATTGTGGCGATATTACATGAAAGCATGGTGTTATTGAGGGAATTGCGTAAAACCGCGAGATTATAAAGTTGTGGTAGTATTACAACTTTATTATGGTGTTATTAGCGCGATACCGCAGGGTGCTGTGGGGAATGAGACAATGTATTATGGTGTTATTATGGTAGTATTGCGGTATTATTAGGGGTTTCCGACACGGTACCGCGGGGTTATGCGGCGGTGATGTCATTGTGGCGGTAGTTTGATAGTATTGTGGTGTTATTGGAAGTTTGCGTCGGTTTGAAGTGGTGTTATTGCGGGTTTTTCCAGTGGTGTTATTGGAGAGCTTTGTCATGGTTCAGTGTGTAATGTTATTTGGGCATGGTCGTGACAATAAGGTGGTGTTATTAGGGTCTCTAGCCTAAATCAAGCCCAAACATAACCTTAACCCCTTTTCCACTTCAATTTAAAATATAGACACATAAAACAAAGCCATTAATGGTTTGGTGCATTTTTAGGGATGTCATGAAGAAAATTGGAGTATGAATATGGTAATTTTTTATTTGTGTGAAATTTTATGTGAATCAAATTTGATTTTGAATGTTGAAGTGAAATTTGATGTAAATTTGACAAATTTGACAACATGACATGAAATTTGGTGTGGTCGAATTTGATTTTGAATGCTGTGTGGCATTTGATGTAAATTGAGGTGAATTTGAATTTGGGGTCCATGAGAATTGGGTTTGAAGTTTGGATTTGATTTTGGGTTGAAAATTGGGAAATTTTATATGGTTTGGAGTAAATTTTTGTGAAGGGGTGTGAAGTGCAAGTGAAGTGTAGTGAGTGTGAGGTGTCCGAGCCACCCACAATAAAAAAGGGTGCCTCTAAGGTGTCAAGATCCTATGTGAGCTCATTTTTTTGAGCCTACAACATGTTAGTCTCAACCACCCATGTGCTGGAGGTTTATGACCACCCATGCGAGACTTCACAAAAAGTGTCACGAAATGGTTTGAAATTGTAAAAGGGGTGGGACCCATCATTAGGCTTCTAGGATAATGATCCCTTGATACTGTTAATATGCAAAGCACAACAATAATTCAGATTATATTTCACTTATATTTCCTTACTTTGCAACAAAACCAAAAACTTGATCCAGAAGAAAAATTTTAATTTAACTTTTAATTTATATATATTGGATACTAC
>NW_018165083.1:37179-46280 GCF_001263595.1 Phalaenopsis equestris
GTCATAATAACAATAAAACATAAAAGTCCAAAACATCACACAAATGCAAATGTAACAAGCCCAGACGACATAGTTCATATCATATTACAATCATAAAATAAATCTCTCAGCTCTACTTTTCATCCTCAAAATCACTGCTATACCACTTTTTTACAAGCTCATAATCAGGATATTGAGGATATGAAGGAAATTGCACTCTTGGTCACCTTTAATCAGACTCTCCAAAGATGAGTGAAATTTCTCTTCATAATCACTCTTCCTTCTATTATAACTATTAATATGATCTGCAAAAAGCTCTAAATTTTATACCTTATCAGCTGTAAAATTAATATTATCCATCATCTTCTGCAATAACTCATCTCGGGTATCAGTAGAATCACCTCTAGATGTAGAAGCACGTGAAGTAGATGGTCTAGATGAAAAAGCAGCAGAGGCAGATGTAGCAGATGTTTCCATTCCATAGCTCCTGGAAAATCCTCCTCTCCAGCCAAAAATCGAATGCTCAGAATAAGTCTTCACTTTCACCTTCATGATGGGCTTTAGAGGTAGAAAAACTTCCTCCCAACTATCATATTTAACCCCAGCCTACTCGCACAAAGAAAAGATCAAGGAAGCAAATCCCAGACCTGCAATTGTAACAGTTGTAGCAGACTAATAATAGTCTGATAGATCAAAGCTCCAATGTTGATGAGCTTTCCGTCTTGAATACATTAGTTCAACATCGCTCTTTCTCTGGTCATTTCACTGAGATGATTGGTCAAAAGCAGACGGGCAGAAATGAAATAGTGTCAGGCTTTTGAAGGTGCACATAACTTTGAAGTTGGGAAAATTAGTCTCCTCTCATAGGTAATCTTCCAAAGTCCTCTCCCAATAGTCAAGTATGAAATAATCTCGTCTAACTTCCGCTTCAGTAGGACTATAATTTGCATAAAAACATAAAGTATCCGATGGTAAATGGTAAAATAAGTTGATTACCTCTGACGAAAAAGGTACCAACTTTCCTCGAACCATAACTTGATTGTCTTTAGCTTCAGGGAGATTTGCATAGAACTCCCTCACAAAAAAAATCACTGCGCCAGCAGAGAAACAACAGAACTGTTCTCACTGCGACGAACAATTAAATCTTCCACGTCTCCACCCGGATTTCTAAAACATCGCTCATGAATTTGCGTGATTGTAGAGCGTCACTGTATCGATCTTGAGCCTTCAAACTAATAAATTTGCTCGAATCAAACGGGCTTTTTCCTTTACTCCTCTTCATTCTTGGTGTCATTCTACAAATTTTATAAATTCCAAAAATAACTTCAAAAATCAAGTCTAAATTATTAAACTAAACTTCCAAAGTATAATCTACACTTCCCATGCAATTTCCATAAATCTTATTCTTATTTTTCAATATGAATAGCGAATATTATTTTTCACCATGAATAGTGAATTTTCAAATTTCTCTAAATGTGCTCAAAATACATGGTGAAAATCCAAATTTTTGCATAGAAGTAAAGCTCTTACCTTAAGAAATTTGAATCTAGTAAATTTTTCTTAATTCCACCAAAAAATATCCACTTAATGGTGTGCCCTAGCTCTCCAAAATCGCAATTTTGAGAGGTAGAAGACGATGGGAGGCGTGACGCTTAAGCGCGGGTATGTGGCGCTTAGGCGCTTGCCTCTCCGGTTTGCTCATGCTTAAGTGACGAGATGTGGCACTTAGGCACCAGTGCACGATTTTCAAAAATTTTAAATTAAATTAAAATGCACTATTTGCCTAAGTACACCACCCTTAAATGGTCTCATAACACTTAAATGACTATTTTCAACTTCTTATAATTCCCCTCTCTCCCAAAATTCTCCTTAATAACTATTTCAATTTGAGGCTAAAACAACACAAAATTTTCACAAAAAACAAACTTATATTAATTCACAAACAAGTACAAATATTATTGACACTTAATTCTCACTCCAAATAGTCTCGGATGACAAAATTTTCCTAAGTACAAAACACTTAACACACATTCACAATTAAACGCATATGTAACATAAACACTAACACATGTCTTAAACACTAAAAACACTTAAAGTGAATGGTTTTAATCACACAAAAACAAACATAGAACTTAATTTCATTCTTCATTAGAAGGAACAAATTCAGGTCTTTCATTAGTCTCTCCTGGGGCGTCTCTTCTGGGGCAACTAAAATATAAAGTTGATAAAATGGACAGTGGTGACGCGCTCTGATGCAATCTTCTTCAATCCACTTTTGCTTAAGAAACATCTCCTTATTATTTCCTCTATATAATTTCCTCTATATAACTAGTAGTGTGACTAAATTACATTTTCAATTGCCATCCAATACGCTCCAGATGTGCATGAATTTCGAATACCTTAGTCTTTAGTATAGACATGGTATTTTCAATTTTGTTGATTTTCTCTGATATCCCTTCAATACTAACGACTAAGAAACCGTTATACATCTCCTGTGCACTTTGACTAAAGAATTTCTTTTCATGGTTTCTTCCTTCTTCAAATCCATCTCCCATTAAGTCGTCATCTTAAAATCTCTCTCTTTTAGCTTTAAAGCTAGAAATGATTTGGGGTGATATTCCTTCACTAAACCCATCTATTTATAGGCCTAAATTCTTCCAATAACTTCTAGACACATTTTTGCAAACTTCCAGGTGGTTTTTCCTTCTAAAATATTAATTTTGCACATGTTTTTAAACTGTCGCGCTTGCGCGCCGGAGGCCTGACACGCGGAGATTCTCGACACACTTCGAGAAATTCGTCGAAGTTCAAATCGAGAGGGGCTCCACAATGGTGACTACCTCGCCATGCGCGATTTTTTGTTGACACGGCTGACAAACGACGTCAATGAAGAGTCTCTCCGGAGTCTCCTACAGCGACTCGGGTCGAGGCGTTAGTATCAGTGCGCGATCAAAGCTCTCTTTCTCGCCTAAGATTCTAGTGGATCCTAGATCGAAGAAAGGGAATCTTTTTGCATCTTTCTTTGCTACGCAAACTTCTTTCCGTTGGTCAAGAACTCAAAAACTCGAGAGTTCTTCACTGACTACTCGTACAGGAAGGAGTCTTTTTCTGTCTGGAGGTTGATTTGTTCAAAACAGAATGCCTCAACTGGATAAATTGACTTATTTGACACAATTCTTCTGGTTATGCCTTCTCTTTTTTACTTTTTCTATTTTGATATGCAATGATGGAGATGGAATACTTGGGATCAGCAGAATTCTCAAACTACGGAACCAACTGCTTTCGCACCGGGGGAACAAGATCCGGAGCAACGACCCTAACAGTTTGGAAGATATCTCGAGAAAAGGTTTGAGCACCGGTGTCTCATATATGTACTCCAGTTTATTCGAAGTATCCCAATGGTGTCAGACTGTCGACTTATTGGGAAAAAGGCTACGAAGAACTTTGATCTCTTGTTTCGGAGAAATCAGTGGCTCACGAGTAATTGAAAGGAACATTCTCTATTTGATCTCGAAGTCCTCATATAACACTTCTTCCAGTCGGATCACTTGTAGGAATGAAAGAATGCTCATCCATGTTCCACACGGCCAAGGAAGCCTCTTTTTTCGAGGGGAGTAAGAAAAGAAAGAAACCTGAAATGAAGAAAAACTCTCAAAATTTTGGAATGGGTTTTTGCGGCAAAGACTGCGCAAGAGGAAGAGAGAGCTTCGACTTTCTCGGATCTGCGCATGAAATTCCCGCCGGGGAATTGAAGTCTGAATCCCCCGAAGCCGATGTAGAGGCCCTAACCAGCCTTCTCAAACTGGTCAGAGATACCAATCAAATTTCTCAAAATGGGGATGATGACATGAACAGAATCTTCTGAGATCTCTGAAGAAGAAGATTGAGAATGCTCTCCCTGGACTATCTGACGCAGTCCTTCTTTCTAAGCCTCACATAATTGGAATTTTTCTGACATTCCACCCACGTTTTTGAAATGGATCTTCTCAAATATTTCACATTTTCTATGATCATCTCTATTTTAGGTATTCGGGGTGTGGCACATAGTTTGAAGATAATGAGAGTGTGGCACTTAGTGAGGAGTGCAGACCACCCAGCTTGTGTGGTTCAGGTTGTTGTACACGAACACGACTTCCTTTTCTTGTTAAGAATATTCTTCATAAACTTCACATAGCTTGGCATTTTTTCTAGAGCTTCAGTAAATGAAATACTAATTGTAAGCTTCCTAAAAATTTCCAAAAATTTTAAAATTTGCTTATCCAACCATTGTTGTCAAAGCCTCTAAGGAAATGGAGGTGATGGTTTTGTTCAAATCAACTTTAAGTGGAGAAATAGGTCTCTCTAAACCTTTTGGAGCGCCCTCTTTTGGTTGTTCAATCACTTCTCTCTACTTCAGTCTCTTTTTGAACTCTACCTTCCAATTCTCTTCCACTTCTGAGTGGAACGGCTTTTACTTGCTCTTTGTTCTGATCTTTTGGATTTATTTCTATATTGCTAGGAAGTGTCCTTGGGTTTTATTACTTAATAAATTTTCTATTTGTTATAATTGGTTCTCAATATTTCTATTTGTAGCTCCTTGACTTTATAACTGCTTTCCCATTTGTAACACCACTTCTTCTATTGACAACTTCTTCTCCTTAAATTGTGAATTACTGTTAAAACCTAGAGGATAAGTAGGTCTATAAATATTATTCCCTAAATTGATCCACTTTCTCAATGGATTTACTTGATTGTTCCCCCATTACTGATTATTACCACCTGTAGTATTATTCCAATTGAAGTTGGGATAGTTCTTCCAACCTGAGTTATAATAATTTGAATATGGGTTATTCTGCTTGTTATTTATAGCATTCAAAGTTTCTAATGATTCTTGAAAATCTACCATTTGGTCTAATGAATTTTCTTCAATCATGGAGATTGGTTGAGAAAAATTCATTCCAAATTGGTCTAATTTCCTTGTGATTTGCTAAACTTGATTTGCTAACATAGTAAATGCATCAGATTCATGAATATTGGCTACTTAGGATTCAACCACTCAGAAGGCCATTGAAAATTATTGGTAGCCATTTCTTCAATTAAAGCATAAGCGTCATGAAATGGCAGCAACATCGATAATAGATCTAAGAGATCCAACTAATCCATTGTAAAAGTATGAATTATTAACTAATCTGGTATAACATGGTGTAGACACTTTCTCAATAGTTCCTTAAATCTTTCCCATGCTTCATAATTAGATTCCCCTTCAAAACGGACAAAAAGATGTAATACAATTTCTAAAATTTGCAGTTTTATTTGGTAGAAAATATTTAGCAAGGAATTTCTGAGCTAAATTACTCCAAATTCTTATTGATCCAGGTGCTAAAAAATGTAACCATATCTTAGCCTTAGCTCCCAGTGAGAAAGGAAAAAGTCTAAGTTTTATGATACCATATGATACACCATCATACTTAAATATAGCACACAATTCTAGAAAATTAGCAAGATGTAAATTTGAATCTTTAGTTGGTGATCCCCTAAACTGATTATTTGATAAACTGATTATTTGATTTGAAACCATTTTGACAATAACAGGATTAAGTTCAAATGAATTAGCCACTACAGTAAAGAGATCAAATTTTAGAAAGTATCCTTCCCTTTGTAATGAGATTATAATCAGTGAAAAGTTTAAATTGTTATAAGTTATATTGTGTCCTTTCAACATTTTGATCATTTTGGTTTGACATTTTTATAATTTTTTTAGATTTCTCAAAGTTTTTATTTTTTTTTGCTTTTTCTGATTTTCCTAACAGTTCTCTCTAATTCAGAATCATAGGGCACTAGTCCTTCAGAACCTAAACTACACATACACTAACATAAAAATAAAAATAAAATACAACAAAACACACACAAAATAAAATATTATAATAAGATATTCCTACAATAACTTTTAAAGTTTAAATAATACTTTTTAAAATAGAAATTTGCTTTTAATCAATTAACTTTCGATTTTTCCCCGGCAATGGCGTCAAAAACTTGATCCCGTTACTGCTTATATGCAACAATATAACAATGTCTTTAATGATATTTTTCACTTATGTTTCCTTACTTTGCAACAGAACCAAAAACTTACTCCTAGAAAAAAATAAGAATTTAACTTTTTAATTTATATATATATATATATTGGGATACTACGCAAGTATATGTATCGTTATCAAGTAATATATGACTTTTTGATTAAGAACTGAATATCGAACCTAGAGGAAAAATTAGCAATAACACTATTGAATAACATACTTTCTATTTTAAAAAGACAATTACTTAAACTATAGATATTTTTATAGTAATTAAAATTCAAATCTTTTTGGTATTTTTGATATTTTGACAAAATAGTAACAACTTCTAAAGATAGCTTGAGTTTATGTAAAAGAAAAAATACTAAATATTAAAATATCTTTCTCCTCATCATGAATCAATAATAAGTATAGGAATTATGTTGTGGAAGTATGCAAATTGTGTTGTGCCAAATAGAAGCAATAATATTCTTTACCCTTACTAGAGATGTTATAAAGAACATTGACTAATTTAAAGTTTAAATTGTTCTGAAGACCTGCTAGGCAGAGAAGATACTAGCTCTAGTTCCCTCAATTCCCTTCACCTGAGGGCTAACATCTCGTATCATAATCTAAAATAATTAACCAAGTTGGGGGCTTTAACCTTTTACTTTAAATTCCTCTAACTTTACACCCTTCAATGAATATTTTCCTAATTATTTGCACTCCATCATTGAACTACATTCTCATTCATACAACCTCATGTGATTCTTTCCAATTATTGAGTGAGACAATACCAGCCCGGTTCTTACATGTTCTCACAACAAATTTTAACATCTAGATGGGTCATATCAAGAAATAAATGAAGTATATGGAATTAAATCATCACAACTTCTTCCACATTAAAGATTAATAATACTCTCCACAACTTCCCAACACTTTAATTACTTATCATTTTAAGGAGAAATATAAAGAAAATTTCTCAGAATTCATGGAGAAAACAAAATTACACTTTATTTTAAAAGTAGAATTCATTGTCGAACCAACAAGAAGTCTCAATTAAAACAAAAAATAGTTTAAAAACAAAAGATAAAAACTTATCTCAAATCCTCCACCAAACACTTGAAGTACCTTTGAATCTCTTCTCTTTTACAACACTCTTGGCACTCACAATAAAACTAAAAATAAATAGGATAAAATAAATTTATGGTGCCTAAAAACTCTCTAAACTATCTCTAGAACTTCTCAAAACTCCCCTTTCCAACACTTTTCAGGACCTTCAAGCACACTTCAAAAAGTCTCAACTTCCTTCTTTTATAAATCTCCAAGAGGTGCCTTGGTAACTCTTCAAAATGTGTCTAAATTTGATGAATTCTCCAAAGGATGCCTCCTTTCACAAGTCTTCTAAATCCTCTGGTGCTTAGGCGCGGCCTTCTCTGTTTCACTGGCGCTTCCGACGCTTAAGCGCCAAAACACTTGGGCACAATTTTCACATTTTTACTCCAAATTTGATCTTTTTTACTTCTTTAAGCATTTTTCACCTTTTCATTTGTACCTGAAAGAAAAACACACAAATATCTTCCATTAAAGCGCAATATCTCAAAAATAAGTATAAAAATGTGTCTAAAAACACTATATTTTAGGTGTATCACATGCCTAAGGAAGCTAACCAAGAGTACCTATGAGGACTTCCATACGAGCAAGTACAATGTTTTTGAGGGAGAAGGTGTGCATGAGATGATAAAGTTAAAAGAAGAAATCATTGATGCTTTGGCGAATACATCAACTATGTTTATGTAGCATCACCTAGTGATTTCTTATTGATTACTCATATTTTAGTTGTACATTTGATGTGTGGATGTAAATTTTTTGTATCTTTCTTCTAATATGTATTGTTCTTTTCTTGATGTCCTAATTACCTTTCGTTTTATATTGTAAAACTGTTTAATTTTTTTTTTCTAATGTTTCTTTCACATATTTATTTTTTTGTCAAATGAAGCTATAGTGTATTAAAAAAAATGAAACTTGAGTTCAAGAGCATCAGTTACTTCAAGAGTTCCGCTCTGCCATTGTGACGATAGGTGTGTTCAGTAGCAATTAAGAAGGGAAGACAACTGCGGGAGAAGATTTTACTCTTGTAGCAAAAACATGACTCCTCAAGTTTGAGTGTTTTTTCGAGGGGTTGATAAAACTGATGCGTTAGCTCCAAACCATGATCAGATGAGGAGAGATATTGACATGGAGAGGAGATTGTCACGAGGACTAGATCGTCAGGACATGAAGATGAACGTCATTCTAGACTTGCTAGTTGTTATAGTTGTCCCCATTACTGTAGTTATATGCTTTAAATAACTGACTACTTTTTTATATACTAGTGAATTTTGGACTGTAATGATGTTTTTTTGGTAGTAGGATCTGTTTCTGTCATCTTTCTAAATTATTTTGAAATTTGTAATTATTTAAATATATTACATATATAAGGAGAAAACATACTTTTTCAACAGAAACAACAACAACATAGTAGACCTCTCAAACACTCTTGCTTCTCCATCAACATCTTTCTAACAATTCCTAAGCAGTTACAACTGATTCTTGAAAAAACAATAGCCGCCCCCAAACACACCTTTAATCTTTGAGTTGTAACTATTTGTTTCCAATAAATTGAACGCGACCCTCATATTTCTTTAAATATATATATATATATATAAAAGAAGGAATGGAAAGGCAATGAAGGAAAACGAGCTACTCAGACAGGCTGAATAATATGCAAAATATTCAGTGGTAATTATTTCAGGATTTTACTGCTAAACCTTACGTTGGGACATGACAATTTTATAACACAGTAGTTTTGATGCGACGCAAATGGAGTCAGCTCTAAAGAGAAGCCTTTAAAGCCATCCCCCATTCACCTATTTTAGGAAGATGAAGCTGTCAAGTGGGATGGCAAATTAAAATGGAGAATTTTTGCAAAATTAATTTTAATTGCTCAAAAGTTGATGCCACTGTTTTCTTCTTTTCAATCCCACTTCTAATTTAATAAAAATAAAATTAAGTAAATGGACAACAACTTGTAGCAAATGATATATATATATA
>NW_018165083.1:46714-49826 GCF_001263595.1 Phalaenopsis equestris
CGAACACGAACACGAATATTTAAATCGAGCCGAACACGAACACACTGTTCACGAGCCGATTTCGAACACGAGCTATTTCGAACGAGCCGAACACGAGCCAAGCCTGAGCTCGCTCAAGCTCGGCTCGTTTACAACCCTATTATATATTAAAGTTTTTATAATTATATAAGATAAATTGATATTGAATCCACTTCCATTGCGTAAAATAATTATTTTTATGATTATAACTTTCTGATAAAAAAAAAAAAACTGATTGAATCACCATTCTATTCAATCATAATTACTTATGCTTAAAAATAAATGATTTATTTTTCAAAAAGATACATGATACATTCTTATATACTTCAAATGGGTATTTGTGAGAGAGATTACATGATATGAACTATTTTTCATCTTCATCTACTCTGAAATTTATTTGATTCATTTCTGAAAATATATAAGATTTTTTTGGAGATTTGAAGTAGATTATGCAAGTTTAAATGAATGATATTATAATATGAAATTGATAAAAATATGCTAATAAAAAAAACTATTTGAAACGATTATATAATCACTTTATTATGATCAACACTATAATCATTTTATTAGATATTATAACACAAAAATTCTTTGATATTTTTTAAACTCAATATATTTAAGATTTTTGAATTTATTTAAATGTATATGCTGCATATATTATTATTTATAATACTACTTACTAATCATATATTTTAAAATTTTGAATTATGCATAAATTTTAATTGGACGTGACAACTGAGAAAATGAAGCTATATTTAGCATCAATTGAAATTTTGAAAGATTGAGATCGGGATGAGGCACACTATAGTTCATAACTGTGAAGATGTTGGAAATTTGGAGGAGAATCACTAATTACAATCATTCCCCGAGTAGTCGAGATTATTATTATGTGCAGTCTGATTGTGTTATTAAATTGTTCACTTAAGGTTCTAAATTCCACCGACGTAATAATGAGTCTATTGAAGGCAGGGGTGTCCCCTCATATTGGTTCGAGGGTGTTGCTCCAAATTTTTTAATGTGCATAACACCAAAGTGTTGAACCAACAATGCCTCCGCACTCAAAAGATAATAGCGAAGCACCCAAACAGGTTCAAAACCTAAGAGCACAACATTGTGGTGCTTGAAAGTTAACACCGCAACACCCCTTTTGGAGCGTCATAGTGCCACAGTCATTGCACCCCGACGCCAATAATCAAATTGAAGTAGCACTCTGCTTAAATTTTCAATTGAAAGGGATTGGATTTTGTTTTCCCATATAGAAAGGAGAAGAGATGAACATCATAAAGTTTTCCAAAGTACGGTGTAACTTGAATAATTCTCTTCGTTTTCTTCATAGTTGATTTCTTGGTGTTGTGTGACTCCATATTTTTTTTCACATTCTTGATTTTTTCCATATTAAATCTTATCTTTTCCTTTTATTTTTTTATTTTTTATGCTTCTGTTTAACATTTTGTATCAAATCTCTTGAATATATTTTTATGATTTAGTTAATATCATCTCTCCTAAGCATCTGGTCAATCACCTTTATTGTAATTGAAAATGATGGTGGCTACAGTATTTGTTGTGTTATGTTTGACATTGATCTAATGTGTGTGCATGTAGTTATTGGATATGACATTTGATTTCATAGATATTCAAGTCCATGTCTATTTTTGTTTCTATCCTTGATCACCACAATAGGTTGGTGTCTTTAAAAGTTGTATTCAGTAACTTCATCCTTATTTTTTGAAGGATTATATTTTGGATAATGCGAATGATCTATTCGGTCAGAATCATTATGTCAATCCCCATCCCTAACATCATGGTTGGGAGTCTACACATGAGCACCAATAGCAACAACACCCATGAGTATAAAATCAAGCATATCTTCTAGCTCAGTATCTATTCCACAACATTGAAATGTTTGGCATTACATAACCTACATTACATTATGAAATTTAAAAATGATGGGGATATAAAATGAAGTTTGTAAAAAAAGTACGGAGATATATAAATGCAATTTGTACCTCTAATTTTCTTTTCACCATTTATCGGGCACATCTGTTGCCTTACTTTTCTGATCCTAACTAAATCCAGTTGACCCACACCTAAGTTCATTTCATAATTTTTAGTCTTTCTTCAATCGTGTTATGTTAAACTCAAATCCCATCTTTTCTTTGAACTTTTTTCATTAAATTCAGCTAATATCCTCTGTTAGAATGGATTGTTTGTTGAATGTCTAAGTTAATCTCCCTCAAATAAAGATAAAAAAATGATTGTAACATCCAACTCCCTTGTTGCAATTACTCCTTCATCCCTTGGTTTTACCTTTTTTTTTTCAAAAACTTGCTATAGTATAAAGACAGGATCAGAGTTAACTGTTGACCTCATTTTTGATGTCTTCCTTTCTCTTTCTTTAGGTACTCTAGGATCTAGCTTTAAGATTTTTCTATTTTGACTCTTCTAGAGGACTAGACTGGGACCTATAATATTTAGAAATTCAAGCAATTTCTTCGCTCCTTGAAGTTTCATATAGGCGGTTTCTAATCCTTGACATCCAGTTGAATCGATTAAAGCCGACATATTGAAGCTCTTGTTGAATTCTCATAGGGATTTGAAGACCATAAGAGGACTCCAGGACGTGTGCGACGTTTGACTTCCTGCCGAGAGCATTATGTTTGACTATGGTTGTCGTTTAGGCGATGACCGATCATCAATGTGCTCGTTAAATGACTCCGATTGGACCAAAATAACTTCTTTTGCTGCGATGTCCGTTAATTAAAGTTAAAATGATAAGATATTTGACGAACTTTTCTGGGATACCTCGGATGAAAAAATGACTTTGCCAGTGCGTCTGGGGTGTCAATTTTAGCCGGGAATAACATATATCTTGATAGGATTCCGAGTTAAAATAAGTTGTGCATAAATTGATAAATTTTTTGAATAAAATAATATTTTTTAGTAAATTTAATTAAATAAGAAAAAGAAAGAAATATAAAACTCATGGCTCTTCCCTTTGGAAAACCCTCACTTCCCTAATTTGGGTTGAATCCCCGCTCGTGCCTTTGGCTCTCGAAGGAAAAATTATTCCATACGGATCGGACACCGCACGCAG
>NW_018165083.1:49840-67258 GCF_001263595.1 Phalaenopsis equestris
GGACCGTAGATCACCTGATCTACGGTCCCGATGTATTTCGGTGGGCCCCACCTAATTTTTTTTTTTATAAAAAAATAAAAATAATCCTGATCATATATCAGTATCCCCACGCAATAATTCCTCCTCTAGAAGCCCCCTTTTCCCTTCTTCACGAAGCTTCCTTCCGGTTCTCCGTTCATTCCGAGCCCTGGCCGACTCTCGCCCTCGGTTGCTTTGCCCGTAACTCTTCTCTAACGAATTTTCGCGCCCAAATGCGTAAGCCTTATCGATAACCTCTGTCTTCGGCTATAAATACCCCCTGAGTTCTTTTGGACCGCCGACCACATCACTCGTTTGCAAGAAGTTTCTTCCTCCGAGCGTGAGAGCAAGTTTCTTCTTCTCCTATCCTCTAAGATAAATTTCATTCGTCTATCTCATCCATTTTCGTGACTTTTCTTCTGTTCTTGGAGTCGCACGCGGAGAGCTTCTTCCTCCGATTGTCTAAGCCGCAAGGATCTTCTTCCCCTACTATCATCTAGGTTGGCTTCTTTCCTCTTTGATCAAAACTCACGAAACTTCAAAATGTGGTAAATCTAAACCCCTATTTTCTTTATTGAATCGCATATAATTGTTTACAATTCCTTTTACACATCTCCAATGTGTAGGTTGCTTGCTTTAAGATGTAGTTCATGTGATTTAGCTTGTTCCGTTTATTTTGCCATTGAATATGATAAGGAGTTTTCTTTTCCAAATCTCCTCTAAATCATCATTCTCCAGAATCTTATTACTTCATCGCTATGTTTTCCTGATTGGATCTCTAACTAAGCTAATATAAGTTCGATTTCATTTACTTCATTGCTTATGGCTTTTCTTCCAAAAATTTTAACAATCTTTTCTCTCGGTCATTATGAACTTTTGATCTTTGAAGGAGAAGATTTCCAGCGTTTCTTGATTCATATTTGAATTAAAAAAAAATTTATGATCATTTGTTTTTTTTCTAATCCCATTATTTTCCTTAACCGAAATTAATATTTACATTTTATTAGCTTGTTATTTTCCAATCCCATTGTTTTCCTCTATATTTGACGCCCGGATTTTGCTACCAAAACAGCCCCAATAAATTTTTTATTAAAAAACCTTCACTCTTCTTCTCAAAATCTTTATATTATACTTACCATTGGAGGAGTTAGATGCATATAATTTCTAATACAAACATATTGTTGAAATCTTAACATACATATGTAACATGTAAATACTAAAAGCAAATTACAGATTCTGTAAATCTTTGAGTATTGACATATCTATCACTTGAATTTAAATATGAGGCTATGTATATTTTCATTAAATTATGGTGTATTTGAATGCATAGCATTGAAGACTTGCTGAATAATTTCAGTCTTGTGTAATTAGTATGTATTTACATATATAACTTCTGTTTTTATCAAATATGTGCCTTCAAATGGTTTAATATTTTTATATTCATGTGTATAAATTGCCATTCTGTTAGAATATATATATGTGTGTAGATTGTTCGTATGTATAAATGGTTAAATGGTTTAATATTTGTATATTCTAACGAGATTTCCCACAGTCTAAATGAAAGTATGAAACTCATTGAGTTGAGTTTAGTAAATTTATTTGGATTAAGTGAATCCGAAAGAAAATAGTAGTGCCGTAATGAGGGACCGTGAGATCTAACCGGTGTCGCTCTAATCAACTTTAACGTGCCTAATGAGGGACCGTGAGATCCTAACCGGTGTCTCTCTAATCAACTTTAACGTGCCCCATATTATTTAAAGAACCATAACCATAGATACATTTGATTTGACGTCATAACTGGACACATTAAAAAACCTAAACTTGCCGCAACGAGGAGCTTGGAGCTGGCATTGTGGGCAGCATGATCATCTTCAACAGCAAACCATGTCTACATCAATTAAATCACTCCTTAGAATTAAACAACAATCCATAGGATTTAGAGGTTGTTTGCTTATGCAACATAAATTCTCAACTTTTCTTTAAGTCTTTGTATGATTCTGCTATACAATATAAATCTTAACTCGTTTTAGGATTCTGAGGTTGTCGTTTGTCACGACCTAAATCCTCATATCTTCCAGGCTATTTGTGTGATCGTTTCACACGAATATAAGTCATAATTAATAAAATTGGAAGGATTAAACACTTAAATATTTCTCCTCTAAATTGAAGTCAAACCATATGATAGTTTGGGAAGTCACCGAGATTCTTCTTGTGATCTGTGACATCCCCTAGTCTTTCATTCTTTGGATTATACAATAAAATGTTCCAAACGTGAGTCATTCTCTTTTCACACATCTTTGTCCGATCTCGTTGAAAAGTTCTAATCCTTTGACCTCTTTGAAGATAATATTCCTTATTTTTTATCGAGAGTTTTCTTAGGTAACTTCGGTTATCTATGATGTAATTAACTATATGGGTTTATTCATTCTTATAAGAAACTTTTCCGAACTTAGCTTAATATAATATTTATTTAATTTTTTGTATTAATTAGGAGAATTTGTCGGTCAACATAAAATGGTTTCGCAGACTTGAACGAATGTCATACAATCTTTAGTTTATTTAATCGAGCTTTCACCAGTAAGTAATATATCTATCCCTTCGGATAGGTGCACTACTTGCGGTATTAGACTCGTTTATTTAAACTACTGGGAATATGAGATCGATCCGATCTTGTATTTTCCAAAATCCAAAATACTATTTTTTTTAAATTATATATATTAAATTAAATTAAAACGGGTGTTAGGATATCCATCCTAGCAGCTGACAACTTCATAACTCCTCAACTTGTTAGTGCCGACAGTATTATATTCTAGCTTAGGTGTCATAGAAGTAGATATATTAGGAATTTGATGAATCTGCATGCTTATTTTAAAACCTATATGTTATATATGTAAATGCAATAGGATTCAAAGATCTGTATACTCATTTTGAAAATTTAAATGCTATATATGAAAAATATGCTAGGATTTAAAGATCTATATGCACATCTTTTATTTTATGAGTCAAGTACATCGATACATAACAATTCAAAGACTCATAAAGTTTTCTTTTGTTTTAAGAGTTGTGCATGTAAATATTTAAAGATTAAGAAATTTCATAACTTCATATTTTTATTTAGGTTTTATATATACGTAAATACATTAACTTTTGAAAATTTGTATACTCATTTTTTTAGTTTAGGAGTTATATGTACATTAAAAAAACATTAATTTTTTGAAGAATATGAATACTCATTTAAAGTTTAGGTGTTATAGATTCAAAGACATTGAGATTCAATAGATTAGTAAACTTATATTCGAACTTAGGCGTTATAATATAAACACAATAGAATTTAGCCAGTTAGTAAACTTATATTTGAATTTAGGTGTTATGAATATAAATACTCGAGGATTCCATAAACATATGTAATTGGGGCTGGCCATGTGTAAAGGTATTGAATTGAAATAGTATGGGGAAATGGCTATTTTGGGTCAATTTGGGTCAAATCATGGTTTGGGACTGGGTTCACCTCTCAAGAAGGTTTGAGTGTTGAGGAGAATCAGTTGACTTAGTTGAAGTGTCTCAAGAAGGTTGGAGTGTTGAGGAGAATCAGTTGACTTAGTTGAAGTGGTGTGGAGAGGTCTTCATCCAAGGGATTCTGGCTAAGCATGGGTTTAAGTGATTCATTAAAAGGATTAAAAACCTTTTTAAAGAGGCTTAAAAGTGGCTTGGCCTCTTGCCATTAATAGCTTGATGATGTGTCAATACTCTCTTGACTTTTCTATGGCTTGGGAGTGGCTTCATGGCTTGCATATGGCTTGGCTAATTTTCATGAGAAAAGATTTTTTAATTTATAAGATATTTTGGTGAGCTTGGCATGATGTTTGATTTAGAATGATTTGATTTTGAATTTAGGACTTTAGGAATAATTTTAATCAAATGGATGATGAAGAGAAAGACTTGTCATGTGGGCTTTGGGTTTAGGCTTTTGAAATTAGATGTAGTGGGCTTGGGTTTTTGAAATTGAGGTTAAATTTAGGCTAAAATTTGGGCTAATTGAATGTTGAGTTTGTTGTAGGAATATGTCATGAAGACTTTGGAAGACTTTGGAAGAATTTTGAATTGAATTGGGGGGCTAATTTAGTGGATTTAGTCAAGTGATTTTGAATGGAATTGGTGTGCTAATTTGATGGATATATGCATATGTATTTTGGTAAAATTGGGCTTGCTTGGTAAAATTGGGCTTGCAGTTGGGTCAAATTGATCTTGAATTTTGTTTATATTGAGATTGAAGATGCTGAATTTTGATTTGGAATTGAAATTGAGCAAGATTGGAGCCAATTGGGTCAAAATTGGGGTTAATTTGGGGACATTTATGCCTTTAAGGGCAAATTGGGGCTTTTGGTCAAATTGGGACAAATTGATTATAAAAAATTGAAATTGAGAATATTTGGGATGATTTTAGAATTTTTGGGTCATGAGGAGCATTTTGTCATGAGGAGCATTTTGGTAATTTTGGGCAATTGATTTTGGTCAATTTAGGTAGTGTGGATTTTGGTCAATTTAGGTAGTGGTGAGTGGTTTGAGATGATTTTTGGGCAAATTTGAGTATTTTGGATACTTTTAGGATTTTTTTGCAAAAAATATAACATATTTTAGGATTGTAAGAGTATTTTGGTAATTTTGTGATTTTAGGCTAGGATGGGCAAGTAAGCCATGAAGCCATTTCAAACCAATATGAGGCATGTGAGGACTCATTTTGGATGCTCAATATGTTGTTTCTAACCCTCCTAGCTAAAGACTAGGGGTATAGGTTCATTCATATGAGCTCTCCAAAAGGAGTCAAGAGACTAACTCAAGTGGTGTTAGGGTTTGGGGTATGTGAAAAAGTGTAGTGTGTGCCAGTTAGCCCCACTAAAATCAGATCACCCAAGATTAGTCCTAAGGCCTGACCATCCTTTAGTGGACTCCACTTGAGTTCCCCCAAACTGACCCCACTTACTAAGTGCTCGAGGTTATGATCAATATGTGAAACTCCAAGCTGAGTAAAAAAGAGTTTGGAATTTCTAATGGTGAGGATTCTGATCAATATGTGAAACTCCAAGCTGAGTAAAGAAGAGTTTGGAATTTCTAATGGTGAGGATTCATTTTCTAGTCCTTTAGAAATAGTCAATAGGAAATTCTTATGGCTAGAACCTAGGCTTACTAAAGAGGAAAAACTAGACCTCAACTAAAAATAAGGTCAACAAATACATACAAATTCTCCATGATTTTCTTATTAATTGTGAAAGCATTCATAGTTAGATAAAAGATGCAAATTGTTTGGATAGCTTGGTTATAAAAGTGCTTAAACATTATTTTTATAATGAGGAATATCTAGATTGTTGAAAGATGCATATGGATTATCAAGTGGCTGATAAGTCGGAAAATGCGGGGCAGGGGTGATGATGTATAACACTACATTCATGCTTTTATAGCATAAAATATAAACCAATACTCAATTTGTAGTTGCCCTTAACACTTCTATAGGTTACAAGCAGCTTCAATTTCAACCCTGACAACTTGTGAACTATAGTTTTATGATATTGAGGATTGGAAATAAATGAAATGCAATGCTACATGAAACACTACACACATAGATTTGACATTTAGATATTAAATACGCACAGTTGAGGATGCTTACCTTTTATAGTTCACTTGTTAGTCAGCTGACAAGGAGTTGCAGTTGCCCGATCTTAAGGTTTTTTGCTATTGACTTATGATCGATATTGATATATAGACTTCGATGCTTCAGTTTCCTGTGGGATCGTAATAAATGAAAGTCTAGTTTGAGTCTATTCCCAAATTAAATTCTTATACCCCATTTTGATTTTCCATATGCATACCACTTAATCTTTTATGAAAATATACTTGCTCAGGTTTCTATATTTAAATTGTAAATCTTTGTCTAATCCCTTTTCTTTATATATATACATTTGTATTATGTAATTGCAATTTATTTTGAAGCATCAACAAAATCAGTTAGTTACGCTTTTATTTATTTAAGTTCTTTACTTTCTTTACTGTATATTTCTTATCTTTCTGCATTGTACTATATCTTTCTACATGTTCCTTTCGCTTTCTTTATTATACTTTGTTACATAACATTTTCTTCTTTCTTTACTGCATTGTACTGTATACATTTATCTGTACTAATGCTTTTAGTTACTACCTTTTTGGCATGCTTATACAACACCATAGGATAGGCCGCTTGAGACATGGTTTTCTTTCCTTTACTATTTTCACGTAACGAGATTACAACATGGTCGATTGTCGATTTATCTCTGAGCAGCGGTCGGGACTACAACAGAAGATGGAAAGAGGAGCTTCAACTGAACTTTCGTAGACTTAAATAACATACCTATAGGACGTCGAGGTCATTCATCTGACACGATGTAAATCCTCATACACTATCTTTTAGGACTTTCTATGATTTTAGATCGTATGATATAAGTCCTAAACTTTTTAGGATTCCGAGGTCATCGTTCGGTACAACATAAATCCTCCTATTTTCTCAGGCTATTTGCATATGACATGCAGACACAAGTCCCGATTATCAAAATAATTTGCAATACTAAAACATCAAATAACTTCTTTTTTAAATATGTAAAGTCAAACCATAGGTTAGTTTGAGATGTCACTAAATTTTATTCAGTATCTTCGACATCTCCTACTTTTGTTCCTTTGGATTCTGAAAATAAATGTTCTTTCTTGAATCTCACTTGACTTTTCCTATAAGCAATCGTGAATACTTAAACGTTAAATTTTTTAAGTCGAAACTCTGATCTTAATCGAGAGTTTTCTTATGTGACTTTGGTTGTCTAAGATGTAATCTAAGATGTAATTAACTATAGATGTAATTAACTATAGAGGCTTATCTCTATAGGGAATTAAAAACCCAGTTTAATCTAAAACATATCTAATCTGTGTATTAGGAAGGGGAATTTGTCGGTTATAAATTCGCAGACCAAAATAGAGTCATAAACTTTTAAGTTTAATTAGTTAAGCCTACTAACAAGTGATACACTCATCTTTTGAGATGATATATCACTTGTGGTATCATACTCAGCTATTTAAACTATTAGATATATGAGGTCTATCCGGTTATCATTTTCCAAAAATAAAAAAATATATACCATTTTCACAAAATTAAAATTACATTATATATTATATTAAATTTAAATTTTAAAATCTTATTTTCAAAGAATAAAAATAGCCGACTTTGACCTATAAAGAACCACACAAAAATTATATTTCCAACAACTATAAACACATAAAAGATAAAATTAGCAACATTTATAATAAATAAGTTTGAAGGATGATTATCAACTTTAAATCAACTCGAACATTTAAAATAATAAATAAACTTAGATATCTTTTATTCGAGTCATATTTATTGTATAATAAACAAAACGATGAAAGAGTTACGAGATATTTTTATAATTTAAGAGTTTGCAATTTGCTTAGTTTTTATGAAAACTTCAGAATTACATAATAATGCAATGCATTTGTGCACATTTCACTTAATAGAGAATTTGCTTAGTGTGATCTCAGAATCAAGCTACAAAAGGAATAAATAGCAAGAGGCATTGAATAGGCAAGCTAAAATAATATACTTGATTGGAAAAGAAGAGAAAAGAAGACATGAACAGTAGGCGAAAACTATTCATTTCAGCAAGAAGACTTAAAAAAATATCTATAATTAGGTAAATTTTAATATTCCGTTTTTTTTTTTACTCAGTTCTCACTATAAATCTAATAAATGAAAATTAAGTAATTAATAAAAAAGTGAGAATAAAGCCATCCACCATGGTTGATGGACAACTACATGGTAACACATGAATAATTATTTATTTTAAATGGTCATATATATTTAAATAATTATATAATTATATAGCATAAATTAAAAATATGTAATTTTATGAATATATCTTCATGAAAAAAATAAAATAAAAATAATAAACAGATTGAATCACCATTTTTATGCAATGCTATTAGGCACATATACAATCATAATTACTCATGCTTATAAATACATGATTTATTTTTCAAAAATATATATGATATATTTTTTTATATACTTCAAATGGGTATTTGTGAAAGAGATATCATGTTATGATCTACTTTTCTTCCTCGTTTATTCCTCTTAGAAATTTATTTGATTCATTTGTGAAAATACTTGATATTTGTTGGAGATTTGAAGTAGTAAGCTGAATAAATGAAATAGATAATTGATTTGAATTAGGGTTATTTGTTATTAATAGCACTTAATTGTCTTTAGCAATCTTATTTTTTTTAAAGGTGCATTTACATACATCCCATCTAAATCCTATATATATTTATATATCTAACGCATGCAATTTACTTTTTTACATTTCTATCAAACAAATCTTTCAAATCACATAAAAAATACTACCATTTCATCTTTAAAGAAAGTGAAATACTCATTTTCATGCGGCGATTGTATTTAAAAATTGAAGTTTGAGTGGTATGTATGTAAATCTCCATCGATCTTATCCTCAATTTTTGGAGTTGTCGCCAAACTAAAAAAATCATTTATCGTGCGATCGTGACAATATGATAAGACAAACAAACTAAATATTCTTATATTGTCTGATATATATATATATATATATATATATATATAAAAGGAATAATCTGAGCTTATTATACGAGCCCCGGACATCTCTGATGCGACTAACAATTCGAGTACCACACCCTCCACCGGGGGGCATCAAACCCCAGACCAGGGGGACTTACAACTGACAAACAGTTGTCCGACCAACTGATTTGAGTACGCGAAGCTTATATTGTCTGATATATATATATAATTTGACTCTGTATAAATAAAAATGTCATCACGAATCTCAAGGCAAATGAACGGCTTAAAAAGAAGATGTGGATGATGGAACAATTCTTTCGACGATCATTTTTTTGGCTAAATGTTGGCAAGAGACACGTCTTCTTCGAACGATCAACGAAAGACTCCAAGAGAAGCTCCCGCAGGGTGGTAAACACTTCAGGATGATCGACGCAAAGCACTCTTTCGAATTAGATATTAATCGAGTCAATCCTTACCTGACGATTGACAACTCTCATTGATCGAATCAGTCCATTGTCTTATTATATGTGAATGACTCTGTAATTACCAAAAAATTTCCTTGAAAAGTTAATGATGAGGGGGCTAATATGTACCTATGTCTATAAATAGTGATCCATGTCATGGATAAAGCATACTATTTTACTCTTTCCTACTAAGCTCTCTCTTTCTCCCACCAATCACTTTCTAGCAAAATGTTTTATTCCTTGGGTATGTTTCCTGGACACTTTTTTATTCTACATCCTTTAAAGTGTGGTGAGTGTGAAAACATGTCGTCAACAAGAAGAAGAGCCCAACAACAATAACAGGGAGAGTCTAGTCATTGGAATGTAGAATAAGCATCATGCACCCAAGAATTTATGGAAGAATTTATTCAACAAGGCTTGCAAGATTTGAGAACTCAGATCGCCAACCAAATGTCAGAGCAGTTTGCAGAAGTATTTAGGGCAGTCGCTGCCCTACCAGCGCCCCCAGTTCCAGGAGAAGGGCCAGTACGACAAGTAGCACAACCCCCCTCAGGAGGAACCACCAGCCAACAATGGAAGAAGCGCGACCCACTTGCAAGCAAATCTTGACATGGTCTACACCAAGATAGTGTCCGCCGCGACCAGTGCGGACCGAGGTACAAAGGCAGCCCGAGAACGATTATCTCTTTAGGTTTTTGGAGTTGGACCTCCGAAGAAGTTCAACATATCGGTTTTAGAGCAGTATGAAGGACGGTGAATCCTAACGCCCACCTTGCGTCGTTCGAATCGTCCATATGCCTGTTGAAAATTTATGATACTTTCAAGTGTAAGCACTTCTTCACTACATTGAGATCAACCACATTAAGGTGGTTCGACGAAGTGCCCGTGGGTGTAATAACCTATTTTGTGAAGTTCAGAAGGCTCTTTCTATCGCAGTTTGCTAGTGCTTTGAGGCCTAAGAAAAGCGCTCGATCCCTGTGCCAATAGAAGCAAGGAGCCAATGAGAGCTGCTTCTAGTGTGAAATGCTAGACGTTAAAGACTTGAAGCCCGCATGGCCAAGGTCGTGCTGATACAAGTAGTGTGGTCGGAGAGGTTTTGTTTTGACCTTAAACTCGCAGAGCCACAAAGCTTGGCTGAGCTATTGGAAATGACCAACAAATATATCGTCGCCTATGAGAACGCCCATGAGCTCGACGAACAGAGACACCAGAAGAGACAGTCACAAGACAGCAAAGGACAACCCAAACAAAGTGCACGATTGTCCAACCGCCCCCACTACGAGGGTCGCCCCGACAATCACTCAACCCAACGTCATGAGGATCTAAGGCAACAAACCAAGGTCCAAAACCATCGATCGTCATATATTGTGAACATCCTCGGTATAATCCTGGGGTCCCCCACGAAACTCCACTCAAGGTGTCCATGGAATAAATAGTGGACGCGATCCCAGATAAGAAGTTCTTTAGAAAAGCAGCACCGATGAGGGCCAGAGCTTTTCTTCGAGATAACAGAAAATATTGTAAGTACCACAGAGATCACAGACACGATACAAAAGAATGCAGACACCTGCAAAGTTTGATCGAGGAACTGATAAAGGAGGGGAAGTTGAAAGAGTTTGTCGCCCTTGGAGCCGCAACCCAATGACAGGGCAAAGCCCCCGCGAGAGGAACGACAGACGGACCCATCCACACTAAGGCCATTCACATTGCGGGGTATGTGTCCGCAATCTTTGGAGGAATTGAACCACCAAGGAGAGCTGGAAAATACAACAAACGGGGGAACTCTGTGCCGCAACCATTGCCCTGAAACTGAAGGGCCATCCACTTATTTATTTCACCAACGAGGATCTTCCTCTAAAGGGAAATCCATATAACGACGTCACTTTAATAACGACAATAATAAAAAAAATACCAACTAGGAAACGTTCTCATTGATACATGTAGTTCTGTGAATGTACTATTTAAGCAGGTATTCAAAAAACTAAGCCCCACTGTCGATCGGATGATCGCACCTGCCAATCCATTGTATGCATCCTTGGGCGAAAGGAAGGAAGCACTGAAAGTGGTCGGGCTCCCAAAAAGATTTTCTCGTTGTGGTTTCACCCCCGATGTATAACAATATAATCAGTCGGTCGCTGCTGAATGATTTCAGAGCGGTGGTCTCTACTTACCATGCTGCTGTCAAGTTTCATAGAGATGGAGAAATTATTACGGTCAGGGGTAACCTGGAACAGTCCCGGGTTTGCTACTTGCGAGCCATAAGCAATGTAGAGCATAATCCGCTGGACATCGAAAACACAAGGAAAGGTGGCCTCGAGACCAATGAGACCACTCATGAGGTTCCGAAAAACGAAGGAGAACCAGGTAGATGTTTTCTAACAAGTGAAGATTTTGATATAGGTCACAGGGAGCTACTAATAAGTTAGAGATTGCTTAGCTAAAGGCTAGATTGGGCAAAGAATTTGAGGTGAAGAATCTTGGACAGTTTAGATATTTCATTGGGAATGAGGTGGCTTGTGGACCAGGGGGGTTGTCTTATCTCAAAGGAAGTATGTAGTTGATCTTTTCACAGAAACAAATATGCTGACATGCAAGCCTACAGTCTCTCTCATTAATCAAAATACCAAGTTGAGTGCAGAGCTAGAAGAGCCAGTTGATCATGAGAGACACTAGAGATGGGTGGGTCATTTGATCTATCTGAGTCAGACTCGTCCGAACATCTTATTTTCAGCGAGCGTGGTGAGCCACTACATGCATGATCCAATGAGGGGTCATATGGACATAGTGTATCGGGTTATAAGATACATGAAGAGTGCTCCAGGGAAGGAGTTGATCTTCATGAAGAATATGAATGTAGGCATTGAGGGTTTTTGTGACTCTAATTAGGCATACTGTGTGGATGACAGGAGGTACTTATCAGGATAAAATATGTCCTTAGGAGGCACGTCATCTTTTGAAAGAGAAAGAAACAACCAATAGTTGCGAGATCAACAACAAAGGCAGACTACAGGGCCATATCCATAGGAGTTGCCCAGATGATGTGGTTTAGTGTCTTGTTGGTAGAGCTCAAGGTGGACCAAGGAGCTCAAATGAAGTTTTAGTGCCACAAAAAGTAAGCAATCAACATTGCCAACAACCCGGTGCAACACGATAGAACCAAACATGCAGAGATTTATTGGTCCTTCATCAAATAAAAGCTCTAGGTCATGTAGCCACTGGAGAGCAAGTGGTTGACTGTCTCATCAAAAGACTTAGCTCATTAGATTTGTCCAGATTATGCGACAAAATGGGCTTAGTGAATACCTTTTGCCCATCTTGAGGGGGAGTGTTGAGATTTGTATTTTTTTTAGGGTTCTAATTATAAATAGAAAACATAGAAGTCTCGGGATTATTTGTAAGAACATTGTAAGACCCTATATAGGCCCAAGTCATTAACAAATAGAACATGTCTTTGTGCAATTATTTCTTTATATTCCTTTGCAAATTCCAAGAGAACCTAATTCTTAGCCTTGGCCATAAATAGAGATCGTACTTCCTTTTCCATTAAAGGAAGCATGAAATTATAAAAAGAGACCTCCAAAATCATTTTGCGTTGTTCATTCCAAAGCTGAGCTGGATTACTCACACATTCACTTAAGTAGCACTCATTCGCATCAGCAAGTAGTTTGTTTTGCATGGATTTTGGCAATTTTATGGTAGCCTGAAGAAGCTTGTTTTGTTCTGCTATATGAATAAGTAGCCTGTGCAAGCAAAGATAAACTTAGACAGCGGCTTATTCCTCAGCCACATAACACCAGAAAGTTGATGATAGGCATCAATTGCAAAATTTCCAACGGGAGTAGGGCGTGTAGAAACAACAACATTTTCCATAAAACACTACAAACATGCTTTCTAGCAACTGGCTCATAACCAATGCCTACTGCGGCATGAAACAACAAAAACATCAGACAGCGAACATGAGCTTGGGAAAAATACACCACATCTTTCAGTTTTTAAAGATCACACAACAGGTTCAAGAGAACGAAAACAAAATTAGTGATAAAAAAATCTCCAGTAAAGAAAAAGAGTGAGTTTCATTACTAGATTAAATACCATATGTCTGCAACCTTTGAGCACATTTTGTGCCACCTCAAACGCAGCACAAGAAAAATTTCTTGCTACTTCCTCTCGAACTTCTTTTCCATCTTGCAACTCTTCCAACCTCTACAATCAAGGTGTAGATTACATATCTTTCTTCGTTATAAGTTAGCTGGGGAGAAAAGCCAATATAGCATACAAACCATCTTTTTCAAAAGAAAGATGCAATCCAAATTGTTCGAAATTCAAACCAAATTTGTTAGCAACCTCCCACAAACCAGCCTTGTTGCATATGCTGTACAAGGATCTTTTCTTCTGCCTTTTAAACTGTCCTTCTACATCAACTTCACCAGGAGGAAAATGCAATGAATTTCACATCGACATCATCAACCTCTCCTTCAGAATTTTCTTCCTTAAGAGCTGCAGAAATAGAGCCAAAGATTTGTCTATTTAATGAAAGTCTAGCTTCATCTTCAATCCTACGAGCTTCCTCCTCAAAACGTTTGCAATAGTAGATTTCAAGAACACTCTTGTCCTTTTGAAGAAGTGAACACTTCTTGTCCAAAGTACGCATGACCCAAAGAACCTTCAATAGATGATAAGAATATACTTAGCACAATATTCAACATCTAGCAACAAGAAATACGGAGTTATTAAATTGATGAAATCTGCCTACCTTATGCCATTTCATTGTTAAAAGGATCTTCTCTTCTTGCCTGCATTTTGGAGCGTGTCCTCAGAATCCTTCAAGAGACTACGATAAAATTCCTTCCAGTACATTGAGATAAATGGAATATGGGTAGAATAAAAA
Organism: Phalaenopsis equestris; assembly: GCF_001263595.1. Classification (NCBI taxonomy): domain Eukaryota; kingdom Viridiplantae; phylum Streptophyta; class Magnoliopsida; order Asparagales; family Orchidaceae; genus Phalaenopsis; species Phalaenopsis equestris. The sequence continues at coordinate 63,831 of NW_018165083.1, forward strand.
AGATCGGTAAAATTATGCCTTGATGACAAATCTAAAAAACTTCAGTTAACAGAATTAAGCTATCTAATTTTTAAACATGCAGCATTGTCAAAGAACATCCAATATCTTCCTTCTCGTTGAATCTGAATTTGTCTAGGCGGCAGACCCAAGAGATTAAAAGCATTTGAACCGAGAGAAAAGGAGAGAGAGGGAGAGAGGGAGAGAGGGAGATAGAGGAGATAGGAGTGCACAACAAGTTGCCATTCTAGGGCAAAATGGAGTATTTCTAAGCTCTTGTGACCCTTTTTTATATAATCAAATATTTTTAATACACTGAGAGGGGGAAGAGCCAAAAACTTCTTTTACATGAAAAGATCTTTCTATTTATAGGATAAGTAATGCAATAAAAGAAAATTACATTTTTAATCCTGTTTTAAGGAGGGTTGTCCAGGTTATTCTAGGACTTATACTTCTGTGGGTTCAAAGCCATGTCCTCTAGCTTGGTCGATTGGGGCCGAAGAGGCGAGATAATTAGTGTTATTACTCGACCTTCTAGATGAAGACCATTGGTCGGTCGATCTTTTAGGTAAGAGCGACTAGCTAGACTACTAAAAATAGTCGGCGAGACTGATTGGGTTGGCTGATGTTATCCGGTCATATGCATTGGTCGGTCGTCAATCTTCGATTCCTACCCAAGGAATTCCTGTCGGCTGAGTAAACTCAAGTCCTCAAAAGATTTGGGCGTGTCATTGAGTCGGTTAGGAAGATTTGTGATTGGCCTCAGCCGATCGGTTCTTCTATGACTGGTTGCTCTCCAATGGGTCTAGCTTTGCCATATCACTCTTTCTTGGGCTATCAAATTGCCTCAAGATTCATGCCGACAAGCTTTTTGTGTACACTTGTTAATATCCTTTACTGACGAAATAGGGGTGAAACAAAAGAGCTATTGAGCTGGCAGTTTATCCATGCACTCTCCTCTTCAATGCTCCTGTCAGCTATTAGTGGAGGTCATGTAAGGTCCTCCATTAGCTGCACTGAAGAAAAATCCCAACACAATATTTAACAAACAAAGTGGGTGACTAAAATATCAGCATAGATGAGCAATGGGAGTTATTGGATTCCTTGAATCCTTTCAAGTATGCCAGTTTCCCTTATAACATCATCCTTTAGCGTCATGTACTTCTCTGAGAGGATGAAGGGCTTGAACTCATCCATCAGCTTTTTTTCACCAATTCACCAGAACAACTCGCCATCCCTTGCTTACGAAGCATCAATAGCTAGTTAACGTCACCAAATATCTTTCGAGCTTCCTGAAATGTGGATGATGAAAAATCTGGGGCTTGTTTAGATTTCTTTTTCGCTTTGGGTCGCCTATATTGAACCACAATGCCTCGTTGTTAAAAACCAAATTGTGATAATTAAACATACTGAATATCAAGGAAAAAAAAACAAATAATATAAAAATAAAATTATGACAATATAATTTTACTCAGGAAATGACCTTGGTAACTCACATGGTGCCATTCTCATCAACATCTTCCTCATCAACGATAAAATCAGCCATCTCATCCTCATCACCAATCACAAGCAGTCTCAAACACACATCTTCACCCTCACCAAATAAACTTAGCATGAGTTTCTTCCTGGCATTTCTACCATCACGTTCTGTCCTCTCAGAATCCTCGTCATCAGAGAGCCCAGAATGCTCTTCCATCTCTAAACCCCGCCCAGCCTTTTTTCAGGAGCTTTAATTTGCAGCCCAAATCAAGAGCACTAAGTCCTCGTTTAAAGGCACTTTACCTTTGAGCAAAGTTCATTTAAAAGCCACAACCAAAAAAACTTCATTATAAAACTATCAATGGGTAAAATAATATTATTGTTTGAATAAAAAAATCTTTGTGAGTTTTTTAACTCTATTAATTATAATGTTGAAAGTTAAAAGATGATAATAACTCCGTCTACACTTCACATTAATTAATGCATCAAGAAAAATCCAATTGCAAGCTCGATCCGTTCTTCTCGACAAGCTAGGATGGTAGCTGTGGTGGGAGCTTCATTTTTGGAGGGTAAGGAAGGTAAGTTCACCGCCGGGCAGGTGGGCTTCCTTATGGCAAGCTGATCTCATGAAGACTTAGAGGGGCGGGTGTAGCCGGTGGAGTCTACTGCCGGGCAGGTGGGCTTCCTCACGGGAGTCAAACCCAAAGTTCTATGTTTCAACCTCTCAGCACTCCTCGCTATTTTTTTTTTATGGTATGGCTCATATACCATATCGGGACAGACGCTGGATCGAAGCGGAGCGGAGCAGAGAGGAAAAATCTGTCCAAATTGGGAAGTTGCGTGGGTTAGGGTGCGGGGGCAAAGCCCCGCGGTATAGTACAGGGGTAATGTTGTAATTACATGTTGTGCCTAGGTTTACTCCTGAGATTATAAATAAGCCTGTTAGTAACCCCAGGAGGTATCTCTGATTTCTGTAAACCCTTTTCTGATTATTGAAAGGAACTCGCCGCTCTGCTCCCGAGGACGTAGGCATCTTTGCCGAACCTCGTTAAATCTCTGTGTTCTTCTGGATTTGTGTCGATTACTGTTTTTTTTCGCTCTAATTTTCTCAACAAGTGATATCAAAGCCAAGTTCGAGGGCAAGGAAAAAATTTCGTCGACGTGGGGAGAAAGAAGATTGGCGGCGGCGCGGGCTTCTTCTGCGGAACAGGCGGAGCAAAGAAAGCAGATCGAATCGCATCGCCATTCTCCCGTGACAGACACAGGCACAGGTGTACGGCAAATTCAGCGGCTTTTTGGGGGGGGGGTCGGATTTGGTTTGGGGTGGGTACGCGTGTTCGGATCGCACTCTTCCGTTCGCTGATTTCCATCGCAAAGCTCGCGCAGAGAAGGTTCTCGCGATCTGGTCTGGAAGGTCTTCTGCGCGACCTCGGAACCGGAGAAGATAGGAGGAAGCGGGAGAGTTCGGCGGAGAGCTTCGCGAGAGGTGGAGGCAAGATGTTCGCGACAGAGAGCTTCGCGGGCTTCACGCGGGACGGAGGAAGATCGCGAACAGAAAAGGAAGGAGAAGATGCGCTGCATGCGGAGAATGGCTGGGAAGGAAGGGAATCACTAGAGAATATTCTCTCATAATTCTTTTCAGAAATTTCATCCAAGGGAGAGAAGGAAGGAAATATTTGAGGAATATTATCCGGAGCCTGCTGCTTTAAAATTTGGAAAGGAAATTTTAAAAAAATTATGTTTATTAAAACATTTAATTAAGGAAAACTTAATTAAAGAAATTTAATTAAGCAAAACTCCTTAATTAAGAGAAGTTTTTCCTTTTTTTTTTCAAAAAAAAAATTCTAAGCAAGGATTTTTGCAGAGGAATTTTTTGCAGAAAGTTTCGTTGCAGGTTCAATTTTCAGGCATTGTCTGGTGCGAAATTCGAGGTGGTGAAGTTCGACGGAACT
>NW_018165083.1:67524-68282 GCF_001263595.1 Phalaenopsis equestris
TGCAGGAAGGTTATGATCTGGCGCAGCATTTGAATGGCTTCAATCAAATAATCACAGACCTATCACGACTTGATGTGAGCATTGAGGATGAGGATCGAGGGATGATTTTGTTATGTTCATTGCCCTCTTTTTGAAATCTCCAGTGGAGATTTGGAAGAAATTGGAAACTCAGTTTATGGCAAAATCAAGTTGTATCTGAAGCAAAAGTTGTATGGGCTGAAGATGCATGAAGGTTCTGATCTGGCGCAGCACTTGAATGACTTCAATCAAATAATCACAGACCTATCACGACTTGATGTGAGCATTGAGGATGAGGATCGAGGGATGATTTTGTTATGTTCATTGCCCTCTTCCTATGAACACCTGGTGACTACTCTAACATATGAGAAAGAGACTATCAAAGTTGATGAGATTACTGCAGCGTTGTTGGCTCACAACCAGTGGAAGCAGAATGCAGTGGAAAGCTCTTACGGTGACAATTTATATGTGAAGAGTAAGCAGGATCGTGGAAGGAAGAAAGAGAAAGAGGGATCTGGGAGGCGAAATTTCAAATCAAAGTCTAGAGGCAAAAAGGAAATTCATTGCTACAATTGCAAGGAGCCAGATCATATAAAGAGAGATTGTCCAAAGCTGAAGAAGCAGACTGGGAAGAAAGGTGATACTTCATCGAAGTCTGTAAATGTGGTGCAGAATGAAAATTCAGATTGCAGTGATGACGATATGCTCTCAGTTTCATCAACTCAGTTCACAGATGCATG
>NW_018165083.1:71331-72834 GCF_001263595.1 Phalaenopsis equestris
AGGTTCATACTGATGAGAATGCAGCTGATATGTTGACCAAGCCAGTTACTATCAACAAGTTTTTGCATTGTTTGGGCTTGTTGAATGTTTGCAGTTGCTAGAGAAGCATTGTGGCCCAACCCACAGTGGTGCATGTGTAACTCCCAGATATTTTTCTCCTAAGGGGCTGGTGTGTAACTCCTAGATATTTTTCTCCTAAGGGGCTGGATATTCGCCATGGTGGAGATTTGTTATGGTATGACTCATATACCATATAGGGACAGACGCTGGATCGAAGCGGAGCGGAGCGGAGCGGAGCTGAAGAATCTGTCCAAATTGGGAAGTTACGTGGGAGTGCGGGGGCAAAGCCCAGCGGTATGGTACAGGGGTAATGTTGTAATTACATGTTGTGCCTAAGTTTACTCCTGGGATTATAAATAGGCTTGTTAGTAACCCCAGGAGGTATCCCTGATTTCTGTAAACCCTTTTCTGATTATTGAAAGGAACTCACCGCTCTGCTCCCGAGGACGTAGGCATCTTTGCCGAACCTCGTTAAATCTCTGTGTTCTTCTGGATTTGTGTCGATTACTGTTTTACTTCGCCCTAATTTTCTATGTTTCAACCTCTCAGCACTCCACGCTATTTTTTTTTTTTTTCCCTTTCTTGGTTATGAAGGGTTTTGTCCAGATTGTGACCAGAACCATCACTCCTTTCTGGTTTATAATAGACTGCATGTTCATCTCCATTTAGAAGAAAGTAGCAAGGTTTAAGATCAAACACCAATATTCCTTTAGAGTGGAGCTCAGATGTGCCATCAGCAAGCTCAATGCCATACAAAATTAAGAGCATGAAGCTTCAGCATATCTGTATTAATCTAAGCACTAATCTTATTCGGCTTTAAAATAAGAGGCTTTAGATGATCTGGATCACCCTCAAATAACATGCACTCTAAGGAGTCGGATGATTCTGATACAGGAACTTGTCCGGACATGTTGCCCTTCTCGGTGAATAAGCAATGTTAGACAAGAACCAAGGCAACAATTCATAGTCAGAAAGGCAGGACTAGCAATGAAAATGTGAAATAGCGCCAATAATTAAAACACACTCACTGGCACACAACCAAGAGATAATCCAAACTAATTATTCGCGATGGTTTACAACTACATCAAAAGAAATTATAACAGATTTAAGGTACGTTCATAAACTGTGACCATCCTATCTTTGCAGATTTACTGTTTACTTTTATTTTAAATTTTGGTTTACAATTATATCAAACGAAATTATAAACAGATTTAAGGTACTTCCATAAACCGGGACCATCCTATCTTTGCAGATTTACGCTGTAATTTTATTTATACATGCATACATACATGCACATGCATAGATACATACCATTCATACATCCATTCATACATACATACATCCATACATAATCCATCTATTCATCCATCCATGCATGCATACATACATGCCTATATAGATCTCTCTCTCTCTCTCTCTCTCTCTCTCTCTCTCTCTCTCTCT
>NW_018165083.1:72853-77925 GCF_001263595.1 Phalaenopsis equestris
TATATAAATAATAATATGTTGACTTTGATTTGTGTTTATTTGCTTTCATTTTCCCCCCTTTATTCTGATTTTATTTCTTTTCTTACTACTAGATCCTACAATGGGTATTTATACCACACTTTACATCAATAAAACTTACCTTGGCTTCTATTCTAACATAGTATCAGAGTCATGGCCCTAACCTAGCTGTTGGGCTCTTCTTGCAGCCGGTTAGGTCTGCTTTCAGTCGCTTCTGCCTCCCTGCCCAGGTCCCTACCGCTTCCCCTAATCCCGCCTCCTGGATCCCGACTCCAGGCGGTTAGGTTCCCACCTCCAAAGAAGGTCCCCAGTAGGCCAAGTTCCTGTCTCCAGGATTCCCTACTCTTGTCTCCAGAACTTGTTCATTCAGTTAAGGGTTCCATAAAACATTTTTTTGGTAACCCTAAGAAGAATTTTGCCAACAATGTCACAAAGTGCACTTTCCATCAAGGGTCCCATAACTTAATTTTTTTCGGTGACCCCAAGTGGAATCTTGCCAACAGTAGAAACCTTGCAATCTCTCAACAACCTAACAACTCGTTTGGCTTAATTGGAACCACGGTTGACTCCTCCAGAATTAAGCCGTCATCAAAAGGTGTTCTCAATTCCACCGGAGGATCAATTCCAAACTCCATTCTTCTACAGACCGGAAGACAGGAAAATAACATGAACTTCTTGATCACAACTCATAAACTAAACATCAATAACTTCCCTAATTGTCTCAATCTGTATCTTTGTTTATCAAAGAGCTTGGGAAATTTGATCATCTCACTGATATGATTCATGAACCTCCAAAGACTGACCCAGCTTATAGAGTTTGGGAAGTGGGGAATTCCATCGTCATGTCGTGACTGATCAACTCCATGAAGACTTCAATTGGGCGATCATATAAGTTCCTTCCGCTAGTGAGGGAATTCCATCCAATTCTATGAGGTTTCTAAGAAAATCCGTAAGGCAGGATCCAAGAATGTAACTCAGTATTATAATGATTTAGTTGCATTATGGATAGAATGCGACCTATATTATGACTACATTTAGGAAAATCCGGCCTACTTGTCTCTTTTCCAGAATATTGTAGAAAAGAACCGCATATTCCATTTTTTGCAGGCCTCAAGAAAGATCTTGACAAAATTCGAGGCCTTATCCTTGGTTGGGATCCTCTTCCGTCTACTCGCGCAGTTTTCACTGAGATTCATCGCTAAGAAAGCAAGAGACTTGTCATGCTTGGTACATTCACTTAGTCTGTCAAAGCATCCTCCTTGGTCTCCAATAGTGCTCAACCCCGAGTTGATCACCCCACTTGTTATTTCCCACCGCAATCGTGTCAGTGTTAGAAGCTCCAAGGGAAACCCGCATCCAAACCTTCAGCCAAATCTTCCGCAGCCAAGCGTCTCGCTACGACATTTGAATCAAACTCGGTACAACTGGCCTCTACCTAGAGCAATCCAAAATCCTTCAGTTCTCTTAAAAGTCAAATGAAGGACATAATCAAACTACTTGGATCCAGTCCACTCTCTTCCGGCCTGTCGACCTCCCACATTTGTTAAGGTACCAATCCCACGACACTCATTTTTTTTTCCCCATGGATCATTGATTCAGGTGTCACAGATCACATCACTGAAAGCTCTCAAGCCTTCTCGGCATGCTATCTTTACTATAAAAAAAAAGATATGTTAAAATCACTAACGGTCACAAAGTTTTATTACTAGTAAAGGATCTGTCGTTTTAGCAACAGGTCTAACACGAGACTCTATTACTTGTACCTCTACTGAAGTGTAACATTTTATCTAACAGTAAGTTAGCATATGAAACTGATTGTGTTGCTCATTTTTCCTCTGATGTTTGTTTCTTTCAGGATCGTCATTCAGGGAGGATAATTGAAATTGCTAAGAGGGTAAGACGGGCTCTACTTCTTCCAGGAGAACAGCAACGAGGACACTTCACCCAGTAGTTACAGTTTATCTTAAGTCTAACGAATATCCTATTATATTGTTACACTGTCATTTATGTCATCCTAGTTTTCAGTATCTAAAATAATTGTATTTGATCATGTTTACTAATAAAATCCTTTTAAATTCAAATATGAAACATGTCAGTTAGCTAAACATCATCATGTTTCTTATCCACCCCATAATTACATGCTTTTCGCTCATTTTTCTCATATTCACAGTGACTTATGGAGACCCACTCGCACTCCTAGCTATACCAATAAACAGTGGTTTCTTACTTTGATAGATGACCACATTTAGATGGCATGAGTCTATATTTTAAAAAAAAATTCTGAAGCTGCTGTCACTTTAAAAAAATTCCACACATTCGTTTTGACCCGATTCAAAACTCATATACAAGTCCTTCAGACTGACAATTAAGGAACCTCCATATCAGAAGAATTTTTTAACTTTATATTAGAAGAATTCTTGGTAAGTAAGGGCATCTTCCATCATAGCTCATGTACCGATACTTCTCAACAAAATAGGGTAGTCGAGAGAAAAAAATGACATCTCCTTGACATTACTCGTTCCATTACGTTCCACTCTAATGTCCCAAAATGTTTTTGAAATGATGTCATTCCTACTGTCAATTATCTCATCAATAGTGTTCCCTTAAAAATTCACAACTTTCGTACCCCTTTAACCATCTTGAGTTCGTGCTTTCCTAACAATCAGGTCTTCTCTACTTTAGATCCCAAAATTTTTGGGTGCACAGTTTTTGTTCGGAACATGGCCCAACTCGGAGTAAACTTGATCCTAGATCCGTAAAATATATTTTCCTCAGATACTTTGTCACTCAAAAAAAGTATCGGTTCCTTGACCCTACCACAAATAAGGTATATGTGAATGTTGATGTCTTCTTTTTTGAAAGTATTCTCTATTTTTCTGGCTTGGTCTCCAGTGAGGGGGAGCTAGAGTTCTTGGACACTATTCCTTACCTTACTCTTATGGATGTTCCTCCCATGCCACCTACCATCGAGGAACCCTTTGCTCTTTTAGTTCCACCCACTTCTTCTACTACCAAAGAGCCATCTATCCCTTTTGTTCCACCAACACATCGTCTCACTCCCCCTATCTACACTCAGCTCACTCATTCCAATGCTCCTACTCTGGAGCTCGCTAACTCCTGCGGGGTCCTGAATCCCTTACAGACAACATCCACAGCACCGCTCCTACTCTAAATGAGGAAGTCAATTCCTCTAAAAAGATACAGAATCAAACATGTTCTCTCAGACCTACGGAGTTGACTATTATGAGACATTTGCTTCAATTTCTAAATTAAACGCCATCGTGTCCTCTTATCCTTGCAGTGAATATGGATTGACCCTTATTCCAGTTCGATGTCAAGAATGCATTCCTAAATGACAATCTTACAGAAGAGGTATATATGACTCTTCCTCCAAACTTTGACTCCACAGTCTTTCCGGGGCAAATATGTTGACAACGAAAATCTCTCTATGTATTTAAGCAATCACCGTGGGCGAAGTTTAGGAAATTTACAAATGTAGTGGTGAGCCATGGATTCGCTCAAGCTCAATCGGACCACACCCTCTTCTTCCGGCATTCTATCCTTGTCATCTATGTTGACGATGTTGTTCTCATAGATAATGATTTATCAGCATTGGAGTCTCTAAAAGTCATTCTTATTGCTACCTTTGAAAAGGACTTGAGATCTTCCTGGCACTACTCAAGCATGGAAGTCGTTTGGTCATCTCAAAGTATTTGCTTGTCTCAACAAAAATATGTGATCAATCTTTTGACAAAGAACAATCTTCTCCACTACAAATAAATGACTATTCGGATGGACCCCACTGAAAAAATTCTTGAGGTTCTCAATGTAGTTCCTGTAAACAAGATTCACTACTAGCGATTTGTAGAGAAACTCATCTACCTTGCCCGTAACGCCCCGACATATGCAACATAATTAGGATAGTCAGTCAATTCATACATGATCTCTATGAGCACCACCTCCAAGTTATCCAGTGTACTCTTTATCATTTAAAAAGAACACCAAACTCAAGTTTGTTTTTTCCCACACGCCTCTCGTTCTATTGTAGTTTACAAGGACGCAGATTGGGCCGGGTCCATCCATGATCGACGATCTACCTTGAGGTACTGCTCATTTGTGTAGAGAAACCTAGTAACGTGGAAAAGCAAGAAGCAATCTGTAGTTACTCGGAGCAGTGCGGAAGCCGAATTTCATTCCATGTCCCTGGGAATTTGTGAAGCTCTATGATTACACAACATGCTTCACGAATTATGTATGACAGTCTCCGCTCTCCTAAAATTGTTCTGTGATAATAAGATTTTCATTAGCATTGCTCACAACCCGGTCTAGCATGATCACACCAAGCATATTGAGATCGACCATCACTTAATTAAGAAAAAACTTGAGTCCGTAAAAATTTATGTTTTGTTTGTTTAGTGACTAGTTGTCAAATATTCTCACAAAGAACATTTCTCAGGCATTGTTCGATGATTTTAAATTCAAGTTGAACATGACTGACAGAGGCATTGTTCGATGATTTTAAATCCAAGTTGAACATGACTGACATCTATAATTCAACTTGTGGGGGAGTATAAGAATATTAGAATATTAATATGCAGGTTTCTATTTTAATCACTTTGATTTGTTTTTATTTGCCTTCCTTTTTCCCCTTTAATATGATTTTATTACATTCCTTATTAGTGGATCTTGTAGTGGGTATTTGTACCCCTCTTTGCATCCTATTCTAACTTTTATATATATATATATAAGAAACATTGGAATAGCGAGGAACATTAATTAGTTGAGGAGCATTTAGATGTCCAGAAGCACAGGAAAATCCAATGAACCATAAAATTAACATGTTTGGCCGTAGCATTATTTGGGTTAGATGGAAAACCACTAGTCACGCTTGCAGCTCAACTGTATGCACCCTATCCTTCTGAACAGTTCATAATAAGCATTTAAAACAATTTCCAAAATCATTTCTAAACTGCAGTAGAAGAGCTTACTTCAACATAAAATTCCCCAATATCAACCATTAAGCTAGATTTCCCGTTTGAAATAGCAGCATTCCT
>NW_018165083.1:77938-86131 GCF_001263595.1 Phalaenopsis equestris
ATTCCTGCTTATAATTCCAAACCAAAAAGAACAATTCTAACTCCTTCCAAATTAGATTCATCAATTAAAAATAATCACCTATAACAACATACTCTTATACAACCACTGCAAGAGAATTATGTCACTCTATTAAATACAAAGGTTATTTACATACATACCACCCATTTCTTATATATTTACATATCTTACACCAAACTTCACTTTATACATTTAAACCACCTAAATATTTCATATCACATAAGAAATATATGGTACGATTTGTCACATGAGTCAATTTTACGCAATTCTTATTACATTCAACCTTGCTTTTTTACTTGATGTTTCATTTTATCATGGATTTACGCTTATGGAAAGTCTATGTTGGTAACGTGCATGTTATAGGAGATCGAGCACACATTTTAGGATAAGAAACATCAAGGTTGAGATTGTAATAACTGGCGTGACCACACGCCATATGGGCGTGACCACGCTACTGTATCGAAGGCAGTGGCGTGACCACGCTTGGGTCGGGCGTGACCACGCCTCCCGATCAATAAAGTGGCGTGACCACACTGAGATTTGACATAACCACACTGCCCGATTCACAAAGTTGGCGTGGCACCACCAACGAGGCGGGAAATAATTTTAGGAAGAAATTTCTTGCTAAATATAAGACCATGGTTATAAAAACTAATTTTAGGGCAGTTTTGAGGAGGCTTGGATCATTAGAGACGACTGGAGGAGAGATTGAGAGCTTTTGTGTGTGTGAGAGAGAGAGCTTCTCCCTTAGAGCATTCTTCCTTGCTTAAAGTTGAGGTCCTAAGGGCTATATTTTCTTCTTCTTCTCTTTATTTTTCTTATTGTTTTGGAGAGAATATTGAATGAGGGAGAGCTTTTGCTTTGGCGAAGAGGAAAAATTATTTTTTAAGTATTTTCTTTTAGGTTGGACTTGCAACAATGATTTCCATTGTTCTTTCAATCATTAGTAGCTAAGTCCTTTTTTCACGTCATTGTGATGTAAAGCTCATGGTTTTATGGTTTTCACATATTGTTTTTCCCATAATGTTTTTCTGAGCTTTCATGCGAAAGTTGTTGTGTTAACCTTTGAATTTTATTTACTCATAATCTGGCCAATTAGATTGTTAAAATCTTTCATAATCTATGACTTTCGCCCGTCGCGTAGAAGAACGAATGGTGTAACTACAAAATTCTGGTAAGAATAGACATATTCTATTAGGATTTTGCAACCTAGAAAGGGAATCAAAATAATCTTGGGAAATACCATGGGGTTGAGCAAAACATAACTTCATGGGTTTCTGATTCTTCTTCTGACCTAGGCATAGGCTTAACCAAAACATTTTGTCTTTGTTGACAACTATCACATAGGGGAATATCTAGGAAAAACACAAACCACCACAACACCTGAAATATAGAGGTGTGAGCCTTGTCTCTCTTTATAAATCGTAAGATTTCTCCACTTTTTGTTTTCTTTATTTTCCAACTTGTGCTTTTGATTTCTATTTGTGAGTAGGATTGTAGTAATTCAATTTCTTGTTTGTGATCAAGCTAAACTAAGTTTAGAGGTTTAGTAAATTAAGGATTCTCTTGTTGGACATTTCTTAGCCCTTTCTTCATGAGATATATATGTGGTACTCTGAATCCACATTATTACTTCACATATATACTTTTGTGATACGCCAACTTGCTTCACCGCAACTTTCGGGTCGCCATGTTTTTAGCTGATGACCTACTTAATACGATCTATGAATGTATTGAATAAATCAATGTACTAACTACAAATTAATAAAATATGAATGACTATGATGCTCCAAATTTAAAAAATTTCATTTTCGGTTGCTTTAAAATAGAGATAATACATGTCGCTGCATCAAGAGTTTCATGGGCTTCTTGCAGAGTCATAATAAATGCTCAAGGTGGAATCACCTGGCTGGCCTGCTCCGAAGTCTGAGATCGCTAAGGCAGATACTACAACATTGAGGGATGTTGATAAGTCGACGGCGACAACTAGTGTTGTTGGTATTGCAATCCAAAAGGATATTGCTCATATGGTTGAGACATCATCACTTATTGCGACTGTTATTGGGCTTACAAGTAGTATTGACCTGGTTGTCTGTTGTCACGTTGTTTTTGGTGCCGGCCTCTATTAAATTTATACCCCTCTTCTTATGCTGCTTGTCATGGGTCTATTGGTTCATTGTAGGCTTAGTTTGAGTTAGGAATGGGCAATCCTTGTTCTTGTGATTGGTGTTGTAGCATTTAAAACACTTGCCAATGGTTAGGTTACAAGTTCCAGGGTGTCTCCTCCCACAGTGAGGGCAACTAGAGTTATTCTTTAGTTTATATTTCAGGTGTGCATCAGTGTCCTTTTGTTTTGCAACGTTCTTTTCTTCACACACACTCAACTCTATCTCGACATGTATAGCTCACTTCAATAACTCTCTGTAAGTAGCACACTTAACAGCCGATAGACACCTTAGAATGTCCTCTTTCAAGCCAATAAGTGGTAGATATTCTGATCTTCATGCTGGTTAATCGAAGGAATGAAATGAACGATCCTGGAAAATTAGGCCTCGTACTTTCGAATAATCTTCATTCTTTGCTCCAGCTTCCTTAAGTCATTCATGAGCTTGCCCCGGTCCTCTGAAGGAAAATATTGCTCCAAGAACATTCTCTTGAAATCAGCCCAAGAAGCTATTGTGTCTAGTCTAAACATGTTGTGGTGGTGACTTTCCCACCAATCGTCAGCTCCTTTGCACAATTAAAACGTCGCAATGTTTACCTTACGGTCTTCAGGGCACTTTATTCCTCAAGATCTCTTCTCGATATTGTGCATCCATGCATCTGACTCGATCGAGTCCAATGTGCTATTGAAGGTAGGAGGGGGTGCATCTTCAGAAACAGGTCCATCACTCGATCCATAATGCTCAAATTTGTCATCGCCATTGGTTGATTGGGTTAAGCCTCCATTGCGGCCACTGGTGGTATTGGTTGAGTGGTTTGTGGTGTAAGTTTTGTTGCTTGCTGAGTAGATCGATGATTTGGTTTGCAAAATTAGCTTGCAATATCTAGGAAATATTTTCTGAGTAGATCGATGATTTGGGTTGCAAAATTAGCTTGCAATATCTAGGAAATATTTTGTGTTACCAACTCCACAAGAGTTTCCATGTTGAGAATTGGTGCTCCAACAGTCTCGATGTATTAAGCAAGAATAGTATGACGGCGGTTAGTGAAGCGGAGACCCCTGGGAATAGACACATCCTCTATAATAGCTCTCAGGACTCTTCCTCCTCAAGTCGTTACAACGCCTCTTCTCTTCGGAGCCATTCTAAGCAATTGAAAGATACTCGAAATCAAAATTGATTGAATATCGACCTAGCAAGAGTAACATATCCCCTACCCAAATTCAAAAAAGACAAGGGATGTGGAATGAGAAGATAAAGGATGTGGAAAGCGAAGACAAGGGATGTAGAATGCAAAGGCAAAAGAATATTGAGTATATAATATAAGAGAAATTAATTATAAAATATAGGTTTTGATACCACTCTGTCACACCCTTGGTTCAGAAAGTTTACATCCTGGCAACACAGAGCATGATGAAAAGAATTGAATAGATTTTGTATTCTCAGAAGGAAAGGAGTATACAAGTAATAATAGAAAGACATGAGAAAAATTTTTATTTTATTCTATAAATAAGATTATAGCTAATATAGATGAAAGCAAAAGAGATAACTAAAAAAATAAAACTAAAAATAAGGAAATGACTACCCAATCAAGAAAGAAAATATTAACTCATACGAAATAGAAAATAACAAAAGTAAATCTAAGTCTATAAAGTATGTTCCGATGGGGATGGCCCGGTAAGTGGTTGAGTGAAATATTCTATATAAAAATACCAAAGGGTAAATTTGAAAATCAAACTCAATAAAACATAACTATTTGTTAAAGCATAAAAGGCAAAAAAAATTGAGCATCATGTACTATGACCAATAAATAAGGACGATTTAGTATGTATATTAAAAGAATCTGCAAAGGTTATTATATGCTTATGATCTTGAATAAGAGTGAGTTGAACACATGCACATTTATAAAGATATTCACATGCTACAATATTATATTATTTTGTACATATATAATTAATCAATTATTTCTTACTACTTAATAATATATAATTTCAGTGCGTGCGTGTGTGTGTGTGTGTGGGTTGGAGTATAAATCAAACTAAGCAAACTTTTAAGCACGATTAAGTCATTTGATTGGTAAAAAATGGGCTACATATTGTAAACAAAGATAAGATCCATATCATACTAATTAAACTATTTGATTGTACTTTTGCCACTACTCCTAGATAGTGTGATAGTGGAAAAACTTTCCCACTATCAAGTAGAAAGTTTCTCTCCCACATGTTACAATATTATATTATTTTGTACATATATAATTAATCAATTGTTTCCTACTGCTTAATAATATATAATTTCAGTGTGTGTGTGTACGAACATACCTAAAATACTATATTCTTTTATTTTAGTTTGATAAGGAGGAGAAAAATTAATTTCAGAATAAGTTTTATTAGAAAACATTATACGTGTAAAAAAATACAGCACAAACGTGCGTAAAAGAAAAAAAAGCAAAAACGTCTTTTAATCCTACCCTTCTTAAATCTAGTTTCTCCTCCGTTTCCTTAAAACCTGATTTAGAAAATCCCTTTGCTAGATGGATTTATAGAGGGGAGGAATAACGTACGCCGCAATCCCGTCGTTACCTTCACTGCTAGCAAACTACCCTGGATGATGAGGAGGAATAACGGGAGTTCTCTGTTTTCTCGTTTTAGGGTTTAGGGTAAAGGAATCGAAACGCCAACTCAAACGAGTCCTAAATTAATTTTGCGTCCGATTGACCCTAGCAGTCACTCAAAGGAGGCAGCAACTAGAGTAATTAAGAGATCAACTGTTTCCAGATTCAACCCGATGTACAGTGATGTTGTCATCTTCAAGCAACTCGCAGTCATCCTCATCAAAAACATAATTCCTTTCAAACTTCCAATGGCAAAAAGAATACACACGAATAGTAGACAGGCCCAGGGAAATGAAGCGCACATACAATCAAACAGATTCTTCAGCAAAGTATGGAAAAGAGGGACAAGTAAGTTGCCTTCTCCTTTTCTTCTTCATTTCGTGCAGCTCCTCATCTCTGTACTCGTAGTTAGTTCTCCTCTCCTTCCTCCTCATCATCGACATCATCCACCACAAATACATCCTTCTCGTACACATCATACCCGTTCTCTGCCCCCAACAATCAAGCCAAAACAAAATGCCTCCTCAGAGACCATTCGCAAAAAATACCATAAATCTAGCATGCCTAGAGATAACAGAAGAAATAACTATTTATCATGCTTATGTTTTACATAAGTTGCTGAACTGCAAATCGAAAGCGCGCTGAAAATTTCCCAAATCCTACTGTATGGTCCGTAACAAATTTGAAATAACAAATTTGAAATCCTGTCAAATGGTCAAAAAATTCAAAAATCATAATAAGTTTCCAAATCCCGTTTTACATCGTTTTGGCCTAGATTCAAAATTTACTAAATCCTGTATGTCGTTCGGCAGATTCAAGGGATTTTAGAGGAAAGAATACCGATCAATGCCTTTGCTAGCAACAAGGGTGTAAACGAGCTCGTGTTCGGCTCGTTTATATTTCTAATTAAGAGATCAACTGTTTCCAGATTCAACCCGATGTACAGTGATGTTGTCATCTTCAAGCAACTCGCAGTCATCCTCATCAAAAACATAATTCCTTTCAAACTTCCAATGGCAAAAAGAATACACACGAATAGTAGACAGGCCCAGGGAAATGAAGCGCACATACAATCAAACAGATTCTTCAGCAAAGTATGGAAAAGAGGGACAAGTAAGTTGCCTTCTCCTTTTCTTCTTCATTTCGTGCAGCTCCTCATCTCTGTACTCGTAGTTAGTTCTCCTCTCCTTCCTCCTCATCATCGACATCATCCACCACAAATACATCCTTCTCGTACACATCATACCCGTTCTCTGCCCCCAACAATCAAGCCAAAACAAAATGCCTCCTCAGAGACCATTCGCAAAAAAGACCATAAATCTAGCATGCCTAGAGATAACAGAAGAAGAAATAACTATTTATCATGCTTATGTTTTACATAAGTTGCTGAACTGCAAATCTATCAATCCCATGAAAATCCACTGATTTCTCAGAAGTATTCGTTGGTCGGATTAGTCATAATAAAAATATTTATTACTGACATAAAATATTATAACATTGAATATATTTCATGCATCACAATCAAAACACAGGAATATAACTATAAAATGTCCACGACAATTATGCAATTGAAATAATGAGCTTTGTCACATCACAGTGTACAAGGAATAATAGCTATTAAAATCATGAAATGTGAACAATTAAATACAAATCTAAGCAATAATAAACAAGGTTAATTACATATTAAGGTCGTCATGAGCAAAAATAAAAACTACTACAATAATATGAATGAAATTTAAAGGGGTACGAATGACAAACCGACAACTAGTTAGGAGTCTAATACAATTAACAAGGATAACACCCCCAACGAGAAAGAGCATGTTTATTGTCTTATAATAATGAGCAGTTACTTCCCTCAAGACGACAAACTTGTTGCTCCTACGAATTCAATGATTCGACTATGAATCCTAAACTAATTGGAAAAAATATATATTTATAAATAATTTTACAATTAAACTTATTTATTCATTAAATTAAGTGTTACCTAATCGACAGTTATTATTACTATTATCTTGTTAATAATTTATTATTATGACTATAATTCTTTAAAAGAAAGGAATTATGAACATTAACCGACGAACATACCTAAAATAATATATTCTTTTATTTTAGTTTGATAAGGAGGAGAAAAATTAATTTCAGAATAAGTTTTATTAGAAAACATTATACGTGTAAAAAAATACAGCACAAACGTCTTTTAATCCTTCCCTTTCTTAAATCTAGTTTCTCCTCCGTTACCTTAAAACCTGATTTAGAAAATCCCTTTGCTAGATGGATTTATAGAGGGGAGGAATAAGGTACGCCGCAATCCCGCCGTTACCTTCACTGCTAGCAAACTACCATGGATGATGAGGAGGAATAACGGGAGTTCTCTGTTTTCTCGTTTTAGGGTTTAGGGTAAAGGAATCGAAACGCCAACTCAAACGAGTCCTAAATTAATTTTGCGTCCGATTGACCCTAGCAGTCACTCAAAGGAGGCAGCAACTAGAGTAATTAAGAGATCAACTGTTTCCAGATTCAACCCGATGTACAGTGATGTTGTCATCTTCAAGCAACTCGCAGTCATCCTCATCAAAAACATAATTCCTTTCAAACTTCCAATGGCAAAAAGAATACACACGAATAGTAGACAGGCCCAGGGAAATGAAGCGCACATACAATCAAACAGATTCTTCAGCAAAGTATGGAAAAGAGGGACAAGTAAGTTGCCTTCTCCTTTTCTTCTTCATTTCGTGCAGCTCCTCATCTCTGTACTCGTAGTTAGTTCTCCTCTCCTTCCTCCTCATCATCGACATCATCCACCACAAATACATCCTTCTCGTACACATCATACCCGTTCTCTGCCCCCAACAATCAAGCCAAAACAAAATGCCTCCTCAGAGACCATTCGCAAAAAATACCATAAATCTAGCATGCCTAGAGATAACAGAAGAAATAACTATTTATCATGCTTATGTTTTACATAAGTTGCTGAACTGCAAATCGAAAGCGCGCTGAAAATTTCCCAAATCCTACTGTATGGTCCGTAACAAATTTGAAATAACAAATTTGAAATCCTGTCAAATGGTCAAAAAATTCAAAAATCATAATAAGTTTCCAAATCCCGTTTTACATCGTTTTGGCCTAGATTCAAAATTTACTAAATCCTGTATGTCGTTCGGCAGATTCAAGGGATTTTAGAGGAAAGAATACCGATCAATGCCTTTGCTAGCAACAAGGGTGTAAACGAGCTCGTGTTCGGCTCGTTTATATTTCAAGTATCATTGGAATCTAATTTATAATTTTTATTATATTTTCTTAATTAATATTTCTAATTGATTATAAATCTTTGTAGCCTTGTAGTCAATTAAATTTTAAAAAAAATATTACTTATCAAAGATATATATATATATATATATGTAT
>NW_018165083.1:86357-94440 GCF_001263595.1 Phalaenopsis equestris
TATGTATATATATAATTGATTAGTAGCATTTCGAGCCAAAACGAGTCGAACACGAACGAACAAATATTTGTTCGTGTTGTTTGTATTCTGCTTATTAGCTTAGCGAACGAGCCGAACACGAGCTTTTCGCGAACAACGAGCAGTTTTGACAGCCCTGGCTAGCAAACTACTGTGGCTACATCCTCGCTTCCTATTCTTCTAGGGTTTCGTCAATGATGGAAGGAAGAAAAACACGACAGTTTCAGACGCCGCAATACGTCGTTCAAGCTCCGATCTCGCGTTTCCTTTTTCGTTGATGGCTTCAGGTGGAAGAACATGGAAGGAAAAGAAGAGCTTTCCTTTCGCATAAAAATTATTGCATCAATACACCTTATATAAATTTACATTAAATGTCCAATAACAAGGTACCACGTGATAGTTCGGGCCCGAACCAACCCAAGTTACCACGTGACCCCTTATTATTGGGCAAATTTGCATGTGAAATTCATGAGTCAAAAAAAATATTTACACACCTAGGACACAATTCTTATGTATTTACATATCTCCTCCCCACAATTTTATATTTACACACATAACATTTGGTGCTTTAAATCCTTGCATGACAATGTCTGTTTCATTTGTAAGGAGTGGTAAAAGTACTAATTTTTATATGATATTAAAGATTTGAGTGCTATGCGCGTAAAGATAAAAGTCTAGGTGTGAGATATGTAAATACATAAGAATTATGTGATGTGTATGTGAAGACCCCTATTTAAATTTTCATATTATTTATATACATGTAAAAAGTTTTGAAATTATTGATGTGAAAAGCAATGTTTAAGTGTTTGATATGTAAATATATAGAGATTTGGTGGTGTGTATGTAAATGCTTCTTTATATTGATTATAATTAAATTAGAATCGTTAAAAAAATAAATCACAATTAATGATTAATATTTATAGATTAAAAATCTAAAGTTAATTAAATTAATATTGTTGTATTTAAACCTATCAAATTGAAATTATTTGTAATTAGTTCAATAAATTACTAACTAAAAACTATCAGCATGCCCTATTATCTTATATTAATTATGATTTAATTAATTTAATTTAAATCAATATTTGCTAAGTTACTATAATAAAATATTACAAATATATAAAATACATAAATGCTAACAAAGTAGCCAAATTTAAGTTATATAAGATTTAATTAAAAAACAATTTAGGATTTAATAATTTTTATTTTTATTTTAATCCTAATTGTTTCGTGCAACCTTTGAGTGAATCCAAGACCAAACCACTGTTATCGGAAAAAATATTACTTCTGTTGTCCGGATGCAAGCTGCGTCTGGACAATAATTGTGATACACAGAGGAGAAGAAAAATCTCCACTGTATTGCAGTCGTTGTCCTGACGCAGCTTGCGTCCGGACAACATACACAATATTTTATCCTACTACCAAGAGGTAGAAACTTTGGATTCACTTTTAAATAGAATTCTAGTACGATCAAAGCATAAAGTTAGAATCGTAAACTTTAGTCCTAAAATTTAAAGCAATTATATGTTATCAATGAATAAAAATTTTTTTTTTTCATTTATTCTAAAACTTGTCTGACAATCTTTATGTGCATGTTTAGTTATTCCCAACAAAACAAAAGTGTTAAAATCAATCTAATTAACAATAAATAAAATGATATACACATTTGTAATCGAGCTTAGCTGAGTCGAGTATATCATAGATTGGACTTGACTTAAAAATATTATAAGTTGCTCATGTTTGGCTGAAGCTTGAGCCGAGCTTTCACACCTATGTTCAAGATTGACTTGTATAAATTTGTAATGCTTGAACTTGATTTTTACTTGATTTATTTAAATCAATTAAATGAGTGTTTAATTGAGTTGATGAACAAGTTAAAATTTTTTAATGAGTACCTCTGTTTTCATATAATGTTTTTAACAAATGATTTTATAGAGAAATTGAAATAAATAGATAATTGAATAAATTTTGATTTGGTATCTAATTATCCTACGTAAATTAAATAAGAAAATATATATGTTACAAGTATATTTTGTTGAAATCAAATAACATAAATAAATACTATTGAACTGATTCATTAAAATTAAAAAATAAGGGTGAATTGCATTAAATTATTTTGCATATACATTAATTACAACTCAAATAATTAGAAAAAAAAAGCTAAGAAAATTATGAGAAGCATTTCATGCAAAGCAAAAGTATGACAAATTCTCAAAATAGTTGTATCACTTTTATCTTATTAAAACCAAGATGATTTGCTATAACTAAAAATGTCAATAGAAATAAGATGCATCAATATTATTAAGAGAAGAAAAGATATATTATTATATATCAAATTATATAGCCATTAATATTGACAACATTCACTCAAATTGAATACATATACCATTATGAATAAGAAACTTGATGATAATTATTTTAAAAAATATACAACATATCCAATTATATTGTACCGAACCACCAATTAATACTCATGTGGTAGATGTACGGCTAGTTGTTTGCGAACAACCCGTGTTCGACTCTTTAAGCAGCTTGTGTTCGGCTCGTTCGAACGTGCCCAACAAAAACAAATATTTATTCTCTCGTGTTCAATTCAAATTGGCTCTAAAAGAAATAAATCAATAAATAAATAAAATATATAAATAGACCACGGAATTTGCGGTGTTATCAGTGTTATTGTGCGGTGTGTCACACCGCCACCGCAGAATAACACTGATAACACCAAAATACACCAAGGAATAACGCCCGCGGAATGAAAAACGTAAAATAACAAGCGTATCAACATTATTCCGCAATGCTACCCGTGGAATAACACATGCGTAATTAAAAAACGTGGGGGGGTGTTATTCCACGTGTTATTCTGTGGTGTATGTTGGTGTTATTGGTGTTTTTCGGGTGTTATCGTTGTATTATCGGTGTTATTGATGTTATTCCAGCCTATTTCGAGCTAAACACGAACAAGAATATATTATTCAAGCCGAACACGAACACATTGTTCACGAGCCATTTCAAACACGAGCAAAAATGGAACGAGCTGAACACAATTCGATGCCCAGCTCGTTGCTCGACTCGCTCGAGCTCGGCTCTTTTATAGCCCTACCAGCAGATGCTCCACGGAGTAAAAAAAAAACTAGATGAAAATATTCTTTCGTGTTTTTGCTTAGAACTATCAGAATAGTTTCTTTTAATCATCGTATGTCATTAAGTTTTTAACGAGCTGCATATAAGTCCCTGAAGCACACACTTATTTCAATCAATGGGTTAGTATTTTGTTTAGCAAGTAGTTAAATGTTGTTGAAATCAAACTTTACAAGAAATATTACAGTCGTGATTTTTCATTCCAAATATCTTTCATGCCCTCATCAATGCAGCAACACAAATTTGAAGCATATCCGATATGAAATTTTAATGATTGGAGTCAATCACAAATTGATCCTCGTTGCTCAAAAATAAGATAATATTTTTCTTTACACTTTATAAGCTTGTTTGCAATAGTTTATTGGATCTCTAACTTCTGTCTTTTGTAAATTTCCTTTAAATCTAATTTGACATTCACATTATTTTTAGTTTTGCCTTCAACATTCATCGTAGTGTTGAAGATATTATCAAAAATAAAATTGTATGTGCATTACATCAAGATTGTGTCTAAAACGTAAGGTATTCAATAATCTTTGGAATGTCACTAACAATCTGAAATAAATCATCCCCATGTACTTTTTGAGGTGACACTGATTTTTTAACTTTGTTTCTTTTGAATGCTATTTTATTTCGCTTGAAGGGATATTCAACATTTAAAAATAAATGATGATAGTCAAATTATGGATTTTTTCTATCATGTTAAAGCGCAGACGTCTCAGATGAATTCATGCAATATGGACAAGTTAACTTCTCTATAGTGGTTCACCCAAATAACATTCTATATGCAACAAAATCACTAATTGTTAATTTTAATACGACTTTCATTAAAAAAAGTATATTTCATGGAAACATTATGTCATGACAGTTTCTTTCCCAAGGAATTTGGAGCTTATTTATCAACAACTACAAATTTACATCAATCCTTCCTCTTGGACTATTGAACCTAGTATGATCAATTTTGGAAGAAGAATGATGTTGTATGCACATCTCGGGTGAAAGATAATATGATGCAAGGACCGATGATCAACAAGAGTAGGACGAGACGGTCTGACTGTAAAATGAGAAGTCATTATAGCATAAGCCAAGTATGACTTTACATGCCACCACAATAAATTTAGGATATGTGCAATCAAAATATTTTCATGCTTCTCTATCTGCAGAATGACTTGTTTAATTAATTTCTCTTGATCAGCTATCATTTAATGTTATTTGTGGGGCAGTAGATATAGAAACAAATCATCTCTAAAGGCATGTAATAAGTGGTAGATTGAAGAAATGATTGTATGAGATTTTCTTATGCCTCTTACTTTTTTTATTCTAAGGTTTAAATCTAAGAGAATGATAGCTTTTCTGATTTCATACATGGAGACCAGTTTTTTCATCCTGCAAGTCTTTCGGAAGTAGATTTTTTTTGGCTTTGTCTCTTTTCAATAATCTTGCAAACTTTTTGAAGCATTTTGTGGCATGTTAAACTCTATTTTAATTTTTAACATTCTAAGAGCTACCAAGTACGAAGAATGGGATGTGCAATCCTCCTACATTAACCTTTGTGTTGCATTTAGTAATTCATAATACGACTGAGTTTTGCGGTTTGCTAGCTCTTCCTCTACTTGACTTTAACAATAAGGAATTGTCCTATTGAAAATCATTTCTTCAAATCTACTTGAATCAAATTCAGGTTGAAGAGTACGGGTCGTTGAAAAAGTAAAGCTAAAGATTGTAGGGTCAACTCGCCATGTGAAGTCCAAATCCAATAATTAAGTTGAAATTTCTGATAATATAATTCATATGTGACCTGAACAACCACTAAGTCTGCTCAATTTCAGTGTTTCAAACACGGACACCAAAATATATCCTCACATAAGTCGAAAGTTGAGATGTCGTTGCCATAAAAGCTTCGATACCATTCAAGAACTCTTCAGCAATTTATTTTCCTTCTGGATAAAGTATATCATACATTCACGACTTTTATGTACAAATATTTATAGATAACATATATCTTCGAGGAATTATTATAAACGAAAAAGGAATCAGAATAACTATAGATGAGAAGATTAGAAGGATAAAAAGGAAAGATATTGCATTTGATGCATGATATGATTAAGCATTTATAAATATTGATTAACTAAGCGACAAATAAAATAGCTGCACTCTTTTATTTAATTCTAATAAATCAAGTTTATTTTTTATATAATATGTCAAAGTCTTTTTAGGTCTATCTCGACCATTCTTAACATATGTCAAATTAAAACAACTACTCGACGTTTAATGTGACTAAACCATCTATGTTAACTTTGATCTCTACTCTTGTTTGTCATTGGGGCTACAAAAAAAAAAAAAAAAAAGAATTATGTGCTAGGTATGTTATTTTGTATTTAAAAGAAGCATATTTAAACAGAGGGATAAGTGCATGCATAGCTCCCAAAACAGTTGATTTTTTTAACTATCGAACCGATGCATTTTCACGGACCACAATAAAATCATTGAGAATTTGACAGAAATGTAAATAAGGTTACAGTTGCATCATGAATTTTGATATTTGAGAGAATTAACAAAAAAAATGTGTTGATTATTTTAACGTCAAACCTCATTTGAGCTAAAGATCGGATCATCATTGGTGTTCTTAAGTAATAAACATCAAATGCTATGATTTATTAAATGAGAATGAAAGAGTGTGCTCGATTTGAAAATAATAATGTTTCGGGGACTATGTATGTTGATGCCCCTTAAAAATAAGATTTGTGTGCTATGTATGCATATTTAACATCAAAATTTAGTTGTTTGATCTGAAAAAATCTAGGGGGTGACTCCTACACATATAGCAATCACATACATTATCAAAAACATAAAAAAATCGAATCAAAGTTTCAATTTTATCCAAACCACAAAAATAAAATTTAAAAAAAAAAAACTCGTGATTAAAATTAAATAAAAATATAGAAGAAGTATGGAATCGAGATTACCTTCAATTTTAATGTAAGAACTTGAGAAATGGTTGACTCTATCGAAAAAGCAATCGAAGGGGGTCGATGAGGGTCAGAGCTCAAGCACATGCCGGAGAAGAAAAAAATTAGTAATTTCAGCATTGGTTTGTTATTATTGACCTTTTTCAATGGCTTTCCAATAACAGGCGACTGTCGGTTATTAATAACTTAATAACCAATGGATAAAACAGTCTATTAATATTAAATAACTGTTGGATAATAACCTAGGAGAACTGACGTATCAAATATCCGACGATTGGAGACCGTCAATTTATAATATGCTACGCACCAATGGATTAAACCGTCGGTTAATACTTACAGAATGTCAGAAAAATGACTTACAATAAACCTACAGTTTATTCCATAGAAAAACCGTATGTTAGTTTGGTCGTCAAAAAGCTGTCTGAAAGGATTTCAAAATTTTCACGCAAGAAAAGTCATCGGTTTTTCCGCTGGCTTCAGTAGGCTTTCCTTTAGTTTCTTATATATTATGGAAGCCTAATGAGAGAAATTTATTTAATGAACAACTTATGTAGAAAAATATATATGACAAGAAATTGATGTTTAAATTAAATTTTAATCAACAAAAAATATACTATAGCAGTAATGAATGTATCATTCATGATAAAGTGATACAACAATGATGGAATGCAAGTTGTGTAGAGCACTGACATTCAAGCTAAAAAATAGAAATAAAGTAATCAAAGAGATATTTCATACCATAGTTTATTCTCTTTATATAACACCATGCTTATAAATACTTGATGCATTTTATTGAACATATGAAGTGACACATAGGGCTGTCAAAACGGCTCGTTGTTCATGAACAGCTCGTTGTTCATGAACAGCTCGTGTTCGGCTTGTTAAGAAGCTCATGTTTGGCTCGTATGCTAAGTTAACGAGTCGAACACAAACAACACGAACAAATATTTGTTCGTTCGTGTTCGGCTCGTTTTGGCTTGACATACTACTAATTAATTATATATATATATATATCTTTGATGAGTAGTATTTTTTTAAAAATTAATTGACTACAAAGCTACAAAGATTTATAATCAATTTAAAGTATTAATGAAGAAAATAGAATAAAAATTATTAAATTAGATTCAAATGATGTTTCAAATCTTACCCCAATCCTTAACATCTTATGGCTATGTGATTAGGGTTGTCAATGTTCGGCTCGCTAAGCAAACGAGCCGAACACGAACATACTTTTTGAGCTCGAAATATAAACGACTCGTGTTTGGCTCATTTACTCCCCTAGTGACACAATGAAAGAGTATCAAAGATATCTGGCATATGGTCAAGCCATAGAATGCTTTGATTATATAGCTTGAGTTGGTTATTGAGGCATGAAATGTCACATAGTAAGAGTCCATCAATTATGATGAATAATTACATCGATATTAAAGATTATTGGTTCGTCCATTTTATCAAATAATAAACTGTTGCAATAGTTTTAAATATAATTAAAACAAAAATATTTCGTCGAGGACAAATATAATCTGACATGTTATTAATATTATGCATATAGAAAAAAAAAGCCATTTTATCAAATAATAAACTGTTCCAATAGCTTTAATTATAATTAAAACAAAAATATTTCGTAGAATCTCCAATATTCGAGGACAAATATAATCGACATGTTATTAATATTATGCATATAGAAAAAAAAAATTATTCAAAAATATGTTCAATAGTTTGATAGATATAAAAGGGAAAATGATGCATTTAAAAAAGTAATCTATAAGAAGAGAGTGTAAAGCTCCAAGTAATCATTTTTGGAAAAAAAAACTTCTTAAGTTTAACGAAAAATATTACCTCACAATAGATCAATGAAAAAAAAATGTGTAAATAGATGTAATTAGGGCTGTCAAAACGGCTCGTTGTTCGCGAACAGCTCGTGTTCGACTCGTTAAGAAGCTCGTGTTCGGCTCGTTAATTTC
>NW_018165083.1:94797-101515 GCF_001263595.1 Phalaenopsis equestris
GTTAAGCAAACGAGCCGAACACGAACACATTTTTTGAGCTCGAAATATAAACGAGCCGAACACGAGCACCCCTAGATGTAATAATTGATATTGGCAAATAGATATGCATCAAAATTGAGTAGAGACATTGCGATGATATACAAAAATTAGTGAGAATAAAAAATCATGATTGTCATATCATCATGGAGTACTCAATGCTAATAATGTTTAGCACTTCACCAAAACCCATACAAAATCTTTTAATTAAACTTTTTCTTCAAGGATTTGTGTTCAACACATTTAAAAAAAGATTCTTTGAGATAACTTGAACAAAGTATTCCAATCACATTAACTTAATTTGAGATTTTTTTTACTTCATTTCCTTAACTCAACAAAACGCCTCATAGTATATCTACCATATAAGAAATGAGTTAGTGGACTAATTCAATATTAATGGATAATTATCAATACATACTACTACAAATGCATATAAGCTTGAATTCACTTAATTTTTCATGCACTTGTAAAAGACTCCATTTGTGAAGCTACTATTTTGAGCCTTAAGGACAAACCCATCAAATGAGAGCTACAAAAATGATGATATCAATCATGGGAAAACAATAAAATTATTGTTATCTTATTTTTATGTGACAAGCAATTTCCTTAAAAAATTTACCTTAATGTGCCTAAACGATAATGATATCAATGTTAAAATTTGTATTTTTTTTTCTAAAGTGTGGTGAAGCATGTTCTTTTTTTAAGGATCTTATTGAATCATATTATCATCGTAATGTGACTTAAAAAATCTATCGTAAGTGCTAAAAAATAAATTAATTATGGATTATTTATTAGCTCACTCAAAATAGATGATGCTACTATTATTTATACGAAGATTGAAAAAATAAAAACTTTCTCAAATTATACATAACTCTTATATAATCTTACAAATAATTTTTTTTTAATTTAGTAATTACCACCATTAATTAAAAAAAAATACTTTGGTGTTTGTATTATGAGAAACATACATACATAAAATGAGACTAACTATTATAGCATTCTTTGTGAAATAATACATTATAATATCCTAGCTCTCAAGACAAAATTTGGTTCCTATCTAACAATGATTAGTTTGATCGTGTTCATAATCTTTACACCAGGTGCATAAATTATATAATATCATTGAATTTAAGAGAATTCAAAGATATACAAAATTTGATCCCCTTCATTTTATTAGCACAAGCACTAAGAAAAGTATATTAACAAAGCCCATTTTCTTATAGTGAGTGCATGCCAAAGTTATTTTAATATATTATGCCACTACTTGATATAATCCTTATTCAACCTTGAGATCACTTGAAGGCATCAGAACTATTTACCCAAGTCATCAAAGGAAGTTGCTCAATTAACTATTGTGACTCATCAAGTCAAAATAAAGTTAAGCAACTACATTTAAATTCATCACTTGCATAGAATCCATTATGAGTCCTCTACAAAAGTAAAATGTAACGAGCTAACTAGTTTTACTCATTTTATACTAATAATTACTTAAGTGTCGTGAATAAAATTTTATTTATATTATTTGATTTTAGTCATTCATGTAGCATGGCACCACATTTGAAATCTAAATAAAGGACCATAGGGTGAGGCTAAGGTATTCTACCAATAAATATCGCTATATTTGTACATTTTCATAACCAACAGTAAGTTTCAAAAATTTCCTCTTTGAGTTGTCATTCTCTTTCTCTCTCTTCTTTTAGTTTTTTCTTTAGCTTCGTACATTCTTGTTCGTATTTTTTTGGCATCACATGTGTGCAAATTTAAACCCAAATGTAGACAATACATAAGAAAAAAGTTATTACTAGATAACTCAGACGAAAGATAAATATTAATTCAAGCGGAATAACAAAACTTTGACAATTCCGAGCGATAAAACTAAATGAAAGACAATGCAAAAAGAAACAAGAAATGTCAGAACTCTTTTAAAAAACTTATCTCATTCCTCCACAAGACTCAATTTTATCGACTCACCATATAATCATCAACGTCATTTTCTCAACACCAACCCCAACTAAAGTATCTTCATACTGCCAAAGGGATGATGAAGCAAAGATTCCTTATTCCAAACACAGGGCAACCAAAGCCTACTCCCCTCATCTTACCAAAACTCAACCCTCCACCAAAACTTAAAATGTCAAGAAAAGTCAGAACTCTTTTTAAAAACTTATCTGATTCCTCTACAAGATACAATTTTATCGACTCACCGTATGATCATCAACTTCATTTTCTCAATACCAACCTCAACTAAAGTATCTGCATACTGCCAAAGGGATAATGAAGCAAAGATTCCTTATTCCAAATACAGGGCAACCAAAGCCTACTCTGCTCATTTTACCAAAACTCAACCCTCCACCAAAACTTAAAATGCATAGTCTAATACCCTACAAAGAAAAGTCAAACTCAACATATCAATTAATGGATTAGTGCAACATAATCTCTAATGATAGGAGATGCTGTTAAATTCCAGCTACTAATTATAATGTATAATAAATATATTTCAATTGATGTTCATGCAAAGTCATAACTATGATTACAAGACTTTGTCTTTACTAGCTGTAAGCCACAATGTTTCAACCCCATTAAATTAAAGTAGCTAGGCTGCTTAACAAAGTTTAATAAATGTTTTCATAGCATGTCAGCTTGGATCAATTATAACTTCCCCATTTCATTGTTGGAGGAGTTGGCCATTTCATCCTAATGTTTCTCTTTCCAGCCTACCAAACCATGTGTGGCACTTATGGAGCCAAAAAATTCCATCCCTAGTATGCCACAAAGAGGGAATTTTGGCTATTTTATTTTATAAATCACTTTTATGTTTTTGTTTTGGCTATATTTACATGCATGCCACTTATGGATTTACATATATATATATATATAACATAAAGTTTAATTTTTACATGTAATTTTACGCATGCATGGAAACTAAAACTGTATATTTCACTTTTTAGAAGTCGGGATAGTGATGTTTTATGAGATATGAAAGACTTGAATGATATAATTGTATAAAGCAAATTTATGTTATAAGTAAAAAAAACATTAAGAAAAATAAAAAACACCAAATCTAAGGCTTTTTATGGAAAAAAAATATATTTAAAATATTCATAATAATTTAATATTTACATTTTTAAAATATTTTATAAATATTTAAAATACTTAGCAAATAACTTATGAAATATAGATCCCCTATGATTGTCATAAATACTTTTTTTTTAAAAGAAGTTGTTAAAATGAGCCAACTTCATTTCTAAATTACTATAATATACATTGAGGAGTGTAATTTCAAGTTCTTCATGGAAATAATTGCATTTCCTTAGTTGGTCAATTGTTACACTAAATGTGTCCTTTAGGTAGAGTTAGGTTTGTTTCACTTACAAAAAGGATTAAGTTTAAATTAAATTGTTCAACATCAAAATTATTTTAAAATTTTCCAAAAGTAACCTTTTTAAAAAAAAATAATTCACTAATATTTCTTTTATCCAAACATAATAGTTTTAAAAGAAGTGTGGCAATTATTTTGTAATTACCTCAAGATGGATATAAAAAATACAAATAAACAAAAGCCTTGAGGGAGCGAAGGCTTGAATAGGGGGTGTAAACGAGCTGGATACGAGCGAACTCAGGCTCTTGTTCGGCTCGTTTATATTTTGAGCTCAAAAAGTGTGTTTGTGTTCGACTCGTTTGCTCAGCAAGCCGAACACGAGCTGTTCACGAACAAAGAGTCGTTTTGACAACCCTAATCACGTAGCTAGAAGATGTTAAGAAATGAGGCAAGATTTAAAAATTATTGTTTATATTAAATAATAAATTTTATTCTATTTTTTAATTAATATTTTTACTTGATTATAAATCTTTGTAGCATTGTAGTTCATTAAAATTTTTAAAAATACTACAAATTTTAGTTAATTAATTTTTTTCAAAATACTACTCATCAATATATATAATTGATGAGCACTATTTCGAGCCAAAATGAGTTCGTGTTCAGCTCGTTAACTTAGCGAACGAGCCAAACATGAGCTTCTTAACGAGCCAAACACGAGCTGTTCGCGAACAACGAGCCGTTTTGACAGCCCTAGGCTTGAAATATGCGAACTTATCCATTATTTTATTTAAAATATTACATATATATGCAACACAATTCCAATGTGTTTGCATATGAATACCTAAAGTTACATATTTATACATTCAACCTATACGCAAGTGTGTATTTCACTAGTTAGTAATAATGACTTTTCACACAGTATTAAGAATTTGAATGTTTTGCGTGTAAATATTAAAAAATAGAGGTTAGATATGGAGATATAGAAGAATTGCTGGGTATGTATGTAAATGCCCCTATTTTATCTCTCAGGTCTCACTCACATTCTAGTCTGGTCCAAACCCCCGTGTAATTTAAAGCAAATTTAACAATAAATACATAATTGATTCGCATTCCAATTGCACAACTTTCCTCAATGTGGCACTTTCATAACGACCACATTTTTATATAGTTGATGTTAGGGAATTGTCATTTTCCCTCCTTATACACGTCTTTGTTTTTATGAACTTCGTACAGTATGATCTAAGCAAGATTTTGAATTTGTTCTGTATCCAAGAATAGTTGCCACATTTCAATAGAGCGCACATGTCATGCATTAAGGGCGGTTTGTCACGCTCCGTCATATTTAAACAAGACAATCCTGAGAAACACAAGTAAGTTTCTGCAAAGCCTCTTAGGTACCTCAAGATCCACTTCACTGCTTCTCAATGCTTCTTTCCAGGATTACTCATATACTGCTAAACACTCCCAATTCATGGGCAATATCAGGTCTGGTGCAAACCATAGCATACATAAGTGAACTAATAGTTGAAGCATAAAGGAACCTTACTCATGTGGTCATGTTCCTCCTCTGACTTGGGTGACTGATTCTTGTTGAGTTTGAAGTGACTTCCCAACGGTGTGTCAATTGGTTTGGTCTTATCCATGTTGAACTTGCTAAGTACTTTTTTCACATACTCAGCCTGAGAGAGTCTCAACATGCCTCTGACTCTATCTCTGACATTTCTCATAACAAGGATTTGTTTTGCAGCTCCCAAATCCTTCATTGCAATGTGCTGACATCTGTTCCTACAGATTATTGGTCTCCTTAATACTAGCACCTGCAATAAGCATATCATCCACATATAATAGTATGATGATATAGGAATTGTCAAAATATCTGACATAATAACAGTGATCTACCTGACATCTGTTGTACCCTGCACCGTGCATGAAATTATTAAATTTCTTGTACCACTGTCTAGGAGCTTGCTTTAGGCCATACAAGCTCTTCTTCAATATGCAAACTGACTCTTTCTTTCCCTGTACCACGAACTCTTCAGGTTGGTGCATGTAGAAGTCTTCTTCAAAATCCCCATGAAGAAATGTTGTCTTCACATTTAACTGCTCAAGGAAGAGTTCTTCAGTGGCCACCATATGTAGTATCATTCTGATGGTTGTAAGCTTCATCACAGGAGAGAAAATATTAGAATAATCAATACCGTGCATCTGCTTGTTGACCTCACTTTTGGTTGAGGTCTAGTCTTTCTCTTTAGTAGCCTAAGGTCGAGCCATACGACTTCCTATTGACTATTCTTAGAGAACTAGAAAAAGGCACCCTCACCATTAGAAATTCTAAACTCTTCTTTACTCAACTTGAAGTTTCACATGTTGGTCCTAACCTCTAGCACTTAGTAGGTGAGGTCATTATGGGGGAGCTCAAGGAAAGTTCCTGTAGGGCTGTTGGACCTTAGAGTTAACCTTGGGCGTTGGTCTAGAGCTAAGGCACTCACTTCACTCAAAATCTTCTAGAGGCACTTGGATGACTCTCTACATTATAGTCTTCTCTATAAACTTCCATCCCAAGATATTGCATTAAGGGCTGTTTGACAAGACAATCATGGGATGGAAGTTTATAGAGAAGACCATAATGCAGAGAGTCATCCAAGTTCCTCTAGAAGATTTTATCACATTTTGGAGTAAGTTAGAAGAAAAAAGTTCTAAGGATAACTCATGAATAACCTAGAAATGTCTGGGGTCATGCGTGTATATAAGAGAATAGTGTAGAACTATTTATAAACTAGACAATTCTAATGTAATCTAGAATGTGCTCTTAGGCTTAGGGAGGACTATAAATAGGAGTTCCTCCCCCTCATTTGGAAACATCTGATCCCTGATCCTAATGCTTATGCACAGTATAACAATATTTCTGATGGTATTTTTCACTTATATTTCCTTATTTTGCAACAAAACCAAAAACTTGATCCTGAAGAAAAATAAGAATTTAATTTTTTAATTTATATATATTTAGATTGGGATATTACACATGTATATGTATCGTTATCAAGTAATATAGGACTTTTTGATTAATACCTGAATATCAAACCCACAGGAAAGATTATGCAATATGCACTTTTTAGAAAATTTTTCTATTTTTAAAAAAGATAATTACTTAAATAAAAATGATTTTTGCAGGAATTTAAACTTTAAATATTTTTTGTATTTTTGATATTTTAACGAAACAGTAACAACTAAAGTTTTTTAGAAGAAAAGTACTTAAATTGAAAATATCTTTCTTCTTATCAGGAATCAGTAATAAGTATAAGAATTCTGTTGTGAAAGTATACAAATTGTGTTGTGCCAAATAGGAGCAATTATATTATTTAA
>NW_018165083.1:101619-103578 GCF_001263595.1 Phalaenopsis equestris
GGGGCTAACATTCTCGTATCATAACCTAAAACAATAAACCAAGTTGGGGGTTTTAACCTGTCACTTTAAAGTCCTCTAACTCTACACCCATCAATGAATATTTCCCTATTTATTTGCACTCAATCACATGAACTATATTCTCATTCATACAACCTCATATGATTCTTTTCAATTGTTGACTGAGAAAATACCAGCCCGGTTCTTACATGTTCTCACAACAAATTTTAACAGTTGGATTGGCCAAATCAAGTAGTAAATCAAGTGCATGGATTTAAATAATCACAACTTCTTCCAATATTAAAGATCAATACTCTCCACAGCTTTATCCAAAACTTAATTACTTTTCATTTTCAGAAGAAAAATAAAGAAAACTACTCATAATCCATGCAGAAAACAAAACCACACTTTAGTTTAAAAGAAGAAATCATTGTCAAACCAACAACAAGTCTCTATTAAAACAAAAAGTAGTCTAAAACAAAAAGATAAAAACTTATCTCAAGTCCTCCACCAAACTCTTGAAGCTTCTTTGAATCTCTTCTCTTTTACAATCACTCAAAACAAAATAACAAAAAGGATAAAGTAAATAAAAAGTGGTTCCTGAAAATCTCTCCGAACTAACTCCTAGAGAAGAACTTTCAAAACTTGCCAATATTTTCAGGACTCTTTTCTAAGGCATCTATTCTTTCTTTTATAGTTTTCCAATAGGTGTCTTAGGATCTATTCAAAATGTGTCTTGATTCGATATATTTGCCAAAGAGACGCATCCTTTCATGATAATTTTCGTCCATGGTGTTAAAAACCCCCCGTTACAACCACCTATTAAGCCAATGGGTGTCTCAAAAACCTCTTCAAAATTTGTGAAAATCGATTTTACTCGTCTAGTAATTGCCACTGGCACTTAAGCGCGGGGTCTCAACGCTTAGACGCAGCCTTCTCTGTTTAAACGGCGCTCAAGCGCCAAAACTCTTTTGCACAATTTTTCACATTTTTGCTCCAAATTTGATACTTTTTCACTCATTTAAGCATTTTTTCCATTCTTACTTGTATCTGCAAGAAAAACATTCTTACTTGTATCTGCAATCTGCAAGAAAAACACAAAAATACCTTCCATTAAAGCGCAATTTCTCAAAAATAAGTATAAAAATGTGTCTAAAACCACTATATATTTTAGGTGTATCAGCATCCAAGAAAACCTTCCAAGCTTCCAAGCATTCAAATGTTATAATCTTTACTTCTTTGTGAAAAGTTCCTTTCTCAAATACTTCTCCCTACTCTTCTTTTTAAAGTGTTTTGTGCTTACAAATCCAAGTGTTGTGAGAGATAAGTTGATTTAGTGTCAAGGAATAGCGCTCATGCCCCACGGGTGACTAGTGATAATTGTGATGCCAGTGTTGGCAGCCTAGGCACTGGCTGAAAATGGGATAGTGGAGTCGACCATCTCGACTGTCTTCGCGAGATTCATAGGGAAACAATTAATGAACACAGAATGCCTCTCGGATCATCGTCTCGGCGCTTGAATGAGATCAAGAATTCCTTTACTTAGGCATCTAGGATCCAACGAGACGAGGAGATACGAGAATTGTTGGCTTGCATGGAGAAGATAGGAAAGGAGATAACAACCCTTCATTTGGAGGTAACGAAAACCCAAGAGGATTCCCTACTATAGCAGCTCAGACTGAGGTAGATTCGATGGCCCAGTTTAATGGCCCAATTTAAGTTTCGGGCATAAATTTTGTATTGGAAGTTGTATTAGAAGGGGCTTGTTCTAACTAAGGTGGCTGATGATCATCACGTAAAATACTTCCTCTCAGATTAATTTCTTATTGTAATTTATAATGTATAGTTTCATAATAAAATTTGTGTTTATTTCTCAAATCCTGTGTTGATGTGATGTTTATGTCAGCTCATTATATATATATATATATATGTATATAGATATATATATATATATATGTATAT
>NW_018165083.1:105027-111312 GCF_001263595.1 Phalaenopsis equestris
TATATATATATATATTCACTATACTGTACCTTCTGCTCTATAAGTACGAAGATTATTTTATGAGGAAAGACTCATAGACAATAGGTTTTACTATTCATTATTATTCCTCTCTCTCTCTCTCTCTCATTTCCTACACACTATTCTTATGGGTGTGATTCGCATACAAATTAAGATTCAACAAATTAAAAATTAAAGTTCAACAAATCAACAACATATAGTTCCAAATAGTTGTATAGCTAGTGATGATCGTGGTATTATTGATGACAGTAATTTATAAATCGGTGATCGACATAAAGGTATACATTTTGCATCACATTATTATTATGAGCATGGGAGGATAGAAGATCCATCATACAGTAACCTTACAAGAACCCAAACGACGATCTGCATCAAAAAATCACCTCTTGATGTCATGCGGTTGCAACTGAACTTCACCAAATAATTTGGTACTTCTACTCATTTTACATGAAACAAGAAATCACATGCCTTTATTTCATTAGGGCGTGAGATTTGGTTATCTCCTAATCAAACCAAACCAACAAATAAAATATCTACACAACAAAATTCAAATTCAATAAATTTACATTCTAGAAGAGTAAATAAGAGAATTGGCGAAGATTATGTTGGTAAAGGGTTAATGTGCACAAACTTCTCCCTATAACTCAAATCGGCTCCTTTGACGAAGCTCCTTCAAAAGTAGCATGACGGTATGAGCATCATCGTCTCCGTTCCAAAATGACAAAAAAATTTTCGTTCCATTGAAATAATTTAGGCAGACATCAAGATACATTATTTCATCAAACAAAATATAAATTTATGCATCGTTGTGCACTCAACGGAACGGGGCACAACTATTTCCTCAAACAAAGCCTTAATCACATTACCTTTATAAATAATGTAGGGACCTAACCATCGCTACAAAGCAACCTCCTTAATTATTTTGTATATAATGAAGTGTTAATGCCACCTAATTTTGCTTACATTGAACACACATGCACATGAGAGGACAGCAAGGCATCTTACATATGGATTCTACAGTGTTGGATGGATGGATGATGCTTCTTTAGGTAGAAGGCCGGAAGAGGGGAAAGGCGAAATTAACATTCACATCTTCTTTCTCCTACTTTCTCTTACAACGTCATCATCTCCTTCTCCCTTCATAGAGAAGCTAAGTAAAGCCCTAACATAGCTTAGCTTCCTTAACCTTCATTTAACCTTAGTTTCTCAAATTGTTATAAGACTTTAACGCAACCATGATGTTGAGTTATTAAACCCACATGAATGAAACATTTCTGGGGTATCATTTAAGAGATTAATATGAGGGTTTAATTGATGACATAGAACTTTTTATTTCCATGACATGTACGTGTACTCAAACAGACTATTATTAGCTTATTAAATATTCTTTTTATAATAGTGGGAATTATTATTAACTTTATTAAGCCTATAATTTTGATCTTAACGGTAATTTATGTTAGCCTGTTAGGGGAACCCACTTCTATTTGGGTTGCCTAAGGAGAGGCCTCCTATGATCGAAATGAGCCATGTGAATCAAATTCAAACTCTCTTAAGTTTTATCGGAGTTGCTCAAATGAAATTCGATAGCAAAATTGATTGCGCCAGTGCGTCTGGAACATCAATATTATTTAGAAAAGATACATATATTACCAAGCTTTTATACAGGAATGAACGTTAATTTTGTGATGTCATATTTAAATTTTTAACCATTGCATTGTTCATACAATCTGGGGTTGCAAACAAGCCGAGCATGAGCGAGCTCAGGTTTTGCTATTGTTTGAAATTTGCTCGTGTTCAAAATTGTCTAGTGAACAATATGTTCGTGTTCAGCTAGATTTAAATATTTTTAATTGTGTTTAGCTTAATTGGAAAAAATATAGGTAGGGTGTTGGATTCAAACATGCAAAAACTCCGTGCAATAAAAGGTGTAGAACCATATGACCACACGAGTTGTTATGATTTAAATTTATATATAAATATATAATATATTATTATATCAACAGCATATATAATTTCTTAATTTCGAGCTAAACATGAGCGGACAACTGATTATTCGTGTTCGGCTCATCTATTTAACGAACAAGCTAGCGAGTCACTTAACAAGCCAAATTTGAGCAACAAGCTTTTCATTTTGCAGCTAGTCACTCGAGGTCACGTCATGCTAAACTAATTTTTTATTCTTATCAACCCATATTTTTGTAACTAGCAAAGTTTTCGGTGTCCTGTGTGTAATTATCCTAAAAATTTATTTCAATCACGCGCTTATATATATATATATATATATGTAACACAACGTAATATTTTTTCTTCCCATTACCATATTTTTTTTAATTTTTTTTGTTTTTATATTTTCTCTGAGTTTTATTTTGTCATATATGTCTAGTTTTCTTATTATTTAGAAATAATAATATTGAAAAAATAATAATAATAAATACCAAAAAAAAATAATAAAATAAAAACAAGAATAAAAGCAAATCATGCGTATTATCAAGAAGATCAATTTTGGACAAAATTATAACAGAACTAAAGAGGGATAACCATCTCAAGCATTTGGATGTTTTATGGCACCAAAATGTTGTACATGTAAGTTTTAAATTTTAGGCATTGGATGTGTCAATACATAAAATTTGTGTGGAAATGTAAGCCAATAAGCAAATCCCTTTAGGAAAAAATGAACAGTGCAACACATCTTTTCTGAAAAAGAGTCGTTCTCAGCTTGACAACTTTAAAAATGCACGAGGAAACAAACATGCTTGAGATTATGGGTCATCAATTGATTTAGGAGCAATCCACAAACACTACATCCATACTTGATGCAATGTTAACGAACAATAGTATGTTTAGGACTTTGGTGCAATTGAAGATTCGAAAGAGGACGTCACTAGTAATCACCAACATGTTCATTAAATTATATGTTTGAGGGACACATTTCAGATTATTTAGTTGAAGACATGATTTTTACCACCAAAGCATGCTTACGAGTTGCAATAAATGGCCAGTGCATCGTTAATAACATAGAATATCAAATTAAAAAATTATAATAGATCTCAGCTAAGTATCACGTGTCTCCACCATGATCATCCATCTCGACTATGCCATTGATATTTACACGCAACTTGGAGTAAAGAACTATTCGGTGTGTGGAAGATATCATCGATCATTGTACATCACACATGCGCACATCGAATTCTCACTGGTAGATACTGTCAGGGTACCTCTAAATTCATATGCTACTATATTCTTCCTATCATAAGACATCAGTTCAATTTAAGACCAAAAGAAATTACTACTCAGATAGATGTTAAATTCAACATTTGGATAACTTATATAAAGGCATGTGATGCAAGATGAAAGGCAATCATGACCATATTCAATAGTTGAGAGCATTTTTATTACTCATTGCATAAATTAATTGTATCCATCTATGGTTCAGTTCTTGGATCCATTTATAAGATTCAATTTGATAGCATATATCAGTTTCAGAGACATTTTTGGGCATTCGGATCATCTAAAGATGGTTGGATCAACTGCTGACCTATTTTTATTCTCAATGAAACCTTTTTGTTAGGCAAATATCGTGGAACTTTACTTACTTCCATTGTTTTTTTATGTGAATAATGAGCTCCACACGTTGGCATTCCCTGTCGTTGAATCAAAGTGCAACGAGTCATGTATGTGGTTTCTACGGAATTCAGCTTAGTTAATTTCAGTGGTTAGGTCACGCACTGTTCCCTATATATATTTTAGATCACCATTCTCATAAATGTAGAGAAAATTTTCCATGGGTGGCACATATATATTGTTTGAGACATTTAAGAGAAGATTTTAAAAAAGCAATTAGACAATGAGCATTAGTGATACAAAGACGATGTGTTAAGAGATGTACTAGGTGGAAAACACAGATGATATTTGATTGTTCAGTTGGCATATGATTGATATCTGTAATATAAAATAGAAGGCACATGATTGGTTTCTTTTAGAGTTGTTACTTGATGGACTCTATCTTTTGATAGGGGTCGAGGAATCATGACAACCAATGCATCACAATGTTTCAATGGTGTCCTTTGTTGAGTGTGGGATCTTCTGATTCAAGTGTTGGTTTGCTCGATATACTATAACCTAATCCGTGTTTCTTAAAATCTACGATATAGCCAAGGATCTTAAAGCAACAAATAAGTGACAAATTGCCAGTAGAGTGCGTATCGTTTTGTAAGATTATGAAACTAAAGCAGGAGGATTTCTGAAATTGACGGGAATTAATTTTCTTGAGTATGAAGTATATGACTTCAATTGTTATACATTTATTGATAACTTAAAATCAGATGGAGGTTGTTGATGCAGCTGCGGACCTGCGGTCAACTTGAGGCATATCATATGCCTTGTCCCCATTTCATAGCTGCGGTCGACTTGAGACTACACCTACAGAGGGCTCTAAAGGATCCTCCCTACACATACTACCCAAGGTCTATATATATATATATAATATTACTTGCATTGTGACATTGTTACGGAGATAGATGGCATATTATCACCTTATTGGGCTTTGATGATGAGAGTCCCAAATAGAATGTGATAGATAATGTGGAAGAGATTTGCAGCCGGCAGAGTCATTCAATATATTTGCCGCCCAGAGAATAAAGTGAAGTGAAGGATGTGGGTATTCCTCCGCCGACATACACTGACCCATATATTGGAGCAGGTCCTTAATGGCTTACAACGAGCAGAATAGTGACACAGCACCAGCTTTAGCAGTTAACAACAGTTTTTTGGGTTCAAGTGTAGATTTCATGCCAGAGGGATAGTTCATGTGATACACCCTGCACCCGTCCACTATGGCAGGATAGGAGGAGATTCCTGAGCATTTGCCGGATCATTACACCCCAAGGCAGTGGAGCGATACCATAAAAAGGAGCATTTAGCAATTGCACATGAGTCTCTGAAAACTACAAATCCACTTCTTTACACTTGATGCGATTCACCTTTAACAATGTTACTGAAAAATGAGAGGATTTCTGGAAAGATTATGATGGATGTTATTCCCAGATTAACTCTTACAGCCTAAAAAGGGTTAATTTTTATATGGGGCCGCTAATCTTATCATTTAGCCAAAAGGAGCCTCATTAAGCATTAATTTAAAAAGGGCCAAAAACGTTATTAATTTGTGCACTTTATAAAACGCAAAAAAAAAAAAAGAATTAATTTAATATTTATTTTTTAAAATTTAAACTAATTAATAATATTAACTTTTCACAAAAAAAAAATAATTTATTTATTTTATTAATAATATTAATTTCTTACAATAAAATTTCAAAAACTGTTAAATTAATTATTTTTAGATATTATAATAAATAATAAAGTTAAAAATATTTTATTATGAAATTTATAACATTAAGTTATTTAAATTTTATATTAATTTTTTAGTTGACATTCCACCGATTCATATGCAAGAAGATATGAGTGAGGAGTTGACGTTCCTCTCTATCGTTATCTTCTACCTCTTCACCAATTGACGAAAAATTGGAGTACCTTGAGCGGTTGCTCTCGTAATATTACTATTTCACCACTTCAAAAGCAAGAACGCATGAGAACGACCGCTACAAGCACCATCAAAATATACTCCTGTATCAGACGCTCTCATGCAGTAGATAATAGTTTTTCTTTTCATACTTATTGTACTAACAATTATTTTAATGAAGCATGAAATTATTTCGACGAGTTTATCGTTCGAATCATCTTCTTTTGAATTTCGAAACTTAATAAATTATTTAATTCTTGTTTCAATTATTTTAATTTCAATAATATTTAAATAACTTAATATCATTTTTCTTTCAATTAACTCACTTTTACAAATTTTAAACTAAATAGCTAATATAAACTGTAAACAACTTAATATTATAAACTTCATAATAAAATATTTTAAACTTAAACTTAAAAAATTAATATTAATTAATTATTTTTATTATATAACAGTTAAACAAAAAATTCATATTATTTATTAGTTTAAAAGTAAATAAAAAAATCCTCCACTAAAATCAAAGCAGGACAAAGTAAGTTAAAATAAGTCCTCTGTCGGAATCAATGCAGCAATGCAGAAATGAAGTAAACTTAATTAAAGCTTCACGGAAATTAATGCATCGGTAGTTTCCGAAATATTTTAAAAAAACGGCCGATTTTGTCGTTTGCCAAATGTTATTTTACAAAATGCCCTGTAATTAATGAAAATATTAAGTTTTTACATAAGCAACAGACGAAAACATTATTATTTAT
>NW_018165084.1:0-45906 GCF_001263595.1 Phalaenopsis equestris
ACCCCACACCAAAAATAGTGCCGACAGCTACATAATTAAAATTTACAAGAGGGAGGATTGCATTCCTCCCCATATTGATCATCATGACTTAGACCTTTTTGCACAATGTCTTTCATGAGCAGAAGCAACATACTATTTTGAATACAAATAGACATCATTGGTCGAGGGGAATTCAGAGGGTCCGTTGAGATTTCACTGTCGATGGGTTCAGTACTCGTCTTAAAAGGAAATGGGGCTGATTTGGCCAAACACTACATCCCGGGAGTGCGATATCCCAGATAATTTGTAGCGTTCAAAAGAATGCAAGACAGCAAAATACCATGGGGTTTCCGTCTGGACCCAAAATTGGAGGAACTACAGCCTTATGAGCTATGAGAAGGTTGCACCTCTAAGTACACGTAAAAGGAGTTCTTGTCTTGGAGTGTGGCTTAGTAGGTCAGCTTGATTAGGAGCTCACCCCACCGAGGATGGACAGTCAGTAGACACCTTTTTGTACCGTTTTTTGATGCAGCAGATGTGATGAGATGTGTATCAAATATGGTCAACTTATGATATGTATTCATTATATGATGTTTCAAATGTATTCAGCATGTTGCCTTTTGATACTTCAGCATGTACTCAGTCTGTAACTCGTAATTGAGGCAGAATTAATGAAATTTTTTTCAGATTTCAACTTGCTTGTCAAATTTCCCTCTTCGTATGATTGATAAAGATCCACGGAACCATAAGTTGGTTCAAAATTATAACAAACAAAGAATGATACAACGAAAGCTTGGTTCTAAAACTTAAAATATTTTTGAAAATCAACCAACAAAAATTAAATTTTGAAAATATATTTTGATATATTTTGATAACTTTGATAACTAAATGTGATAAAAACAACAAAAAAAGAAAATGATAAAATTTGCTGAGTTTGTTTTTTTCTCGAGTTCGAGGCTTCTTACTCTTTCTTGTGTGGCATGACTGCCTTGGTGTGTACTAGTTTTTTTTCACATCCTCGCAGAATTTCACATTCTGCACAAAATCTCACAAATTTTCCTCACCAATGTCAATCTTCAGATGACACATATCTATGAGCTCAACAACACAATTTCTCTACACTATTTTCTTTTTGTTCTCGGAGACAGTATCAAGACTCTAATTCTTTTCACGTTACCTCTTGGGTTAGATGTGAGTCATTGAGCTTTCTTTCCCAGTGTAGTGATATGTTTCTTTTCTTGTTGTCTCTTGAGTTGGATGTTAGTTGTCATGCTTTCCTTCTCAACCTGATCAGTGTCTACTACCTCTTGGGTTGGATGTTGGTCATCGAAATTTCCTCCCCAATGTAATGAATTTACCTTGCCTAATCATCTCTTGAGTTAGCTGTTAGTTGTCATGCTCTCCTTCTCAACCTGATTTGTGTCTACTACCTCTTGGGTTGGATGTGAGTCATTGAGCTTTCTTCCTCAATGTAGACCTTACCTGATTAGCTCTTGAGTTGGATGTTAGTTGTCGTGCTTTCCTTCTCAACCTAGTCTGTGCCCACTACCTCTTGGGTTGGATCTGAGTCATCGAGCTTTCCTTCCAAACATAGCGATATGTTTTTTTTTTTTTTGAAGCAAATCAAATTTTAGTGGATGAGGATTTTATATTTGATTCAGTGTTGCTTCAAGAGTCCCCTCTGATCACAACCTTTCAAACAAATTTTAGAGGATGAGAATTCAGACATGCGATTTTGCATTGCTTTGTAGTGGTTCAAACACCAAATTTTAGAGGATGAGGATTCATACATCCGATTCCACATTACTTTGCAGTGGTTTAAATATCAATTTTGGACGATGAGGATTCATACATCCGATTTTGCATTGCTTTGCAATGGTTCAAACATCAAATTTTAGAGGATGAGGATTTTAAATATGATTCCACATTGCTTTAGGAGTCCCCTCTTATTGCAATATTTAAAATCAAATTTTAGAGGATGAGGATTCAAATATCTGATTCTGCATTGATTTGCAATGGTTCAAATATCAAATTTTAGATGATGAGGATTCGGACATCCGACTCCGTATTGTTTGGCAGTGGTTCAAATATCAAATTTTAGAGGAAGAGGATTCAGACATCTGATTCCGCATTGCTTTGCAGTGGTTTAAATATCAAATTTTAAAGGAAGATAATTCAGACATCCGATTCTGCATTGTTTTGCAATGGTTCAAATATTAAATTTTAGAGGATGAGGATGAGGATTCAGACATCTGATTCTGCATTGCTTTGCAATTGTTCAAATCAAATTTTAGAGGATGAGGATTTAGACATCTGATTCTGCATTACTTTGTAATGGTTCAAATCAAATTTTAGAGGATGAGGATTCAGAAATCCGATTCCGTATTGATTCAGACATTCGAATCTGCATTGCTTTGCAATGGTTCAAATATCAATTTTTAGAGGATGAGGATTTAGACATCCAATTCCGCATTGTTTTGCAAGGGTTCAAATATCAAATTTTAAAGGAAGAGGATTCCTACAACCAATTTTTCATTACTTTGCAATGGTCCAAATATCAAACTTTAG
Source organism: Phalaenopsis equestris (assembly GCF_001263595.1). Classification (NCBI taxonomy): domain Eukaryota; kingdom Viridiplantae; phylum Streptophyta; class Magnoliopsida; order Asparagales; family Orchidaceae; genus Phalaenopsis; species Phalaenopsis equestris. Next base: position 2,548 of record NW_018165084.1, read on the forward strand.
AGGTTGAGGGAATAAGCCCTTCGATTAATTCAAGGCATCCTATCCTCATCTTTGAGATTGGTTTAAGACCACCTTAAATGGAACAGAGCATCTTATTCTCTTTCTGGGATTGATACCCAAATTTCAATTCTCATTTTGGGGTCAACACCTAAATCTTTATTCTCATCCTCCAATATACACCTAAAACCTGATAACTTGAAATCCACCTTCTAATCCTCAGCGAGACTTCCTAGTTCTTGTTTTGATTGGATCACTTGCTAATTCCCCAGCATAAATAATTCCCACTCAATTCTACGCTTTATTCTAAGTATGTTGACTTAGACGTCTATGTTGTTTTTATTGATCTCTTTGGTCAATGCCAATACATGTAGTGTGCTTGTCCAGCACACCACACCTATTGGGGGTCCATTTGTTGACCTCATATTTGATTGCGGTCTAGTTTTTCCTCTTTAGTAGCCTAGGGTCTAGCCATAGGACTTTCCTGTTGACTATTCTTAGAGGACTAAAAAAGGAACCCTCACCATTAAAAATTCTACACTCTTCTTTGCTCAACTTGAAATTCCGCATGTTGGTCTTAACCTCTAGCACTTAGTAGGTAGGGTCAATATGATGGTGCTCTAGGAGAGTCCCCAAAGGATGGTCAAGCTTTAGTACTAACACTAGGTGGTCTAGTCTTGGTTAGGCTAGCCTGCACACACCTTCTCACACACCCTAAACCCTAAGACCACTTGCACTTGATTTGGTCTCTTGACTCTTATTGGAATGCTCATATGGATGGTGGCTAAGAGGGTTAGGACCAGCATTTTGAACATCCAAAATGAGTCCTCATATGGAGCTTATTATTTTGGCATGGCTTCATGGCTTACTTTCCAACTCAAGGTCATAATCATCAAATTACCAAAATACCCCTACAACCCTAATTTTTGCCAAAAAAATCCCAAAAATACTAAAACTTATCCAAAAGTCATCTCATCACCTACCAAAATTGATCAAAAGTCGCCCAAATCACCAAATTACCAAAATGTCCCCCAAAATTATCAAAAATTACCAAAATACCCCTCATTACCCAAAAAAATTCCTAAAAATTCCAAAATCATCCTAAATATTCTCATTTTCAATTTTTAACCATCACATTGATCCAATAATTTTTAACCATCTCATTTTCAATTTTTAACCATCACATTGATCCAATTTGACCAATTTTATCCAATTTGACCAAAAGCCCCAAATTGTCTTTAAAGGCCCAATTTCCCCCAAATTAGCCCCATTCTTGCATAATTTCAATTTCAAATCAAAACTCAGTATCCCCAATCCCAATCTAAACAAAATACAAGCTTAAATTGACCCAATTACAAGCATAATTTCACTCAAATCAAAAAGCCCCAATTTTAACCTTATGTCCAAATTCCCCAAATAGGCCTTCCAATTCAATTCAAAACCACTTTGAATCTTTCCTAAATTCTTCATGTCATCTTCCTACATCAAATTGAACATTTGGTTGGCCCAAATTTTGACCCAATCCAACCCAATTCAAGCCCACTACGCTTAAATCCCAAAATCCCAAATTTAATCAAAAAGCCCACATGAAATTTTATTCAATTTTTCCCCTCATCACATATCTCATCAAAATCATATCTCAAGTCATAAATCCAAAATCAAACCATTATAAATGAAGCCTCATGCCAAAATTCACCAAAAATACCAAATAAATCCAAAACCCCCTTTCATGCAAAAGAACCAAGCCACTCCCAAGTCATAGGTGAGCCATGAGAGTTATGCCACATCACCATGCTATTAATGGCAAGGAGACAAATCACACTCAAATATCCTTAAGAGCCTTTTTAACCCACTTCATGAAACACCCAAACCTCATGCTTATGGAAAATCACTTGGACAGGGACCTCACCATCTTGATTAAGCTGAATCATCTAATTTACCTCAGCATACAAACCCTCCTTGGTGAGTGAACCCAACCCCAAACCATGAGTTGACCCAATTTGACCCAAAATAGCTCTTCCCTCATTCCATTTTAATCCAATGCCTTTACACATGGCCAATCCCAATTGACTTCACAGAAACCAAGCCCTGAGTCAGATGGTGACCACTCCTTGGCCGGTCAGCCACCTTGGCTGCCGGAAAATCCAAGTCCAAATGCTCCACTTATGCCAAAACTCAAAAGTAAACCCATCTAAGCTTCCTCATTCCAATTGAACACTTGCACTCTTCGTCACTCCACCAAAGCAAGCTTTTCTACCCACCAATTGCTCCTGATGGCCTCTCCTCTCCCCTCTATTTAAACTTAACCTCCACGGTCAAGGGGAGAGAGCTTGAAATTCCTTGGGGAGACTCTGCCAAATTGTTCCTAAAGCTTCTCCAAGACCCCTTTAGTACAATGCAACCATTCTCCAGCCCTTTTCCTCACTGATCAGAGCTAATTTCTCAACCCTAATTTGAGCTTGAAATAGGACACCCCTCAAAACTCCACTAAACCTAAATTAATTACACCCACACCATCCCCTGAGTAAGAGAAGAAGATCCCCTACAAAAGCCTCATCACTAGACCACCCTAGCATTAGCTTTGATTGAACCCTTGATTGAACTCCTAAATTGGCCTTGGTCGATTACATACCTAGGCATTTCACCATAGCTTGAGGCTTTATCTAGGTTTATCTAGGAGCTCTTTGGACTCAAGGCAAGCTTTTGGAAGCACTCAATTGAGACCACACCTCATGGGCAAAGGTATTGGACTCTCCCCTTAAATCAAGAGTCATTTGATTCTTCATGCTTATAAACTTGATTTAAGACTCTATCAACCATATGGATATGTTCTCCTAGACAAGACGAGTCTATAGGAACAAACCACACTTAATTTGGTTGAGTATTGAGAGAGATATTAAGATTTGAAGGTGGACGTCTCTCGGGTTGAAGCAGCTAGGTTTGGATAATCAGAGACGATGATGGAGGACCGTCCGATCGAGCGTGTATCGAATGGAGGACTTTGATTGCACCGGATGGGAACATGGTGCGTAAAAGGCATGTTGACTCAGATGGCGGCGCCCAATCCCGCGGTGACACGGGTCTGTTCGACGCGTACGAGGATGATTTGGATAAGTAGATAAATAGGGTTTTATTTTATTTATTTAAATATCCATAATTTCAAAAATTTATATCTTTGTGTAAATAAATTACAAAAATAAAATAACAATACCTTCTTGCTCTGTGAATAGAGGAGAACAATTTGGAAATAATTTCAAGTTTATTTGATGCTGTGTAATATTTAATTAATTAAATACAATATTTAGTCTTTTGATTCTCCACCCACCTAGACATTTCACCATGGCATGGGACCATAGGACTTATGATGTCTCTGTTGTTCCCTTGATTTTTGCAAGATCAAGGAACATCTCTAACTAAAGATATTTAATTTTTGAGTTAATGATCCCTGATTTGGTATAAAAATTTTAATAAATAAAATATTGATAAAAAAATACAACATTTATTTTGGTAGGTTCAATGTGGTCAAAGGACCCAAGAAAAAATTTAAACTTGGTTTAACCCATTAAAAATAATCTTAATTGTCACCAACTCTTAAAAATAAAAAAAATAAATTTGAAATAATTATAAATTTAAATGATATAAAAATAATTCTTCACTATAATTTAATATCAGATGAGCTCCCCATAAAAATTTCAAGTCGATTGGAGTTAATTTGATCACTCAAAAGGACCAATTAAGTGAAATGGCATTTTTGGGCATTAAAATAATTATAATAATTAAAATACAAAATAATTAAAATACAACTCAATACAACTCAAAAAATCACAAAATTAGTTTTGGGAGCTCCTTATGACAAGAGGAACCTAAGAAAAATAAAATTGGAATTAAAATAAATACTTCATTTTTTAGCCACTTTTAAGCATTTAAATAATTAAAAATTAATTAAAAATCATAAAAATTGAGAAACTTTAAAAACACACTAAAATGTCACATTTGAATTTTTGATCACTTGAAACTAATAAAATTAATTATTTTTAATTTTATAAGTCAAGGTAATAATTTTTAAAGGCTTAAAATGAAATTTTCTTTTAAAATGATTCTAATAATTTAACTATAAAAGATAAAAATATGAAATTTGTTTGTTTTGGTCCCCTGGACTCAGAGAGATTTAAGAAATATATAAAATTTAATTTTCCACTTAAATAATATTTTATATTTAATTAATATTCAAACAAACAAATAATTCTAATAATTAAATTAAACTTCTAAAAATCATGAAAATTGGTCCATATGGTCTTCTGACCTAGGTGAACCTCTAATAATTTTCTTAAGGATAGTAGCTTTGTTTTGATTGAGTTATTAAATTTTCATTAAAAATCCCTATTTTTTATTTAAAATTAATTATAAAATTAAATAAATTCAGAAAAAATCACATTATCTCCTCTCTTGTTTTAATTGACCCATGATTGAGGTAATAGAAAAAATTTCAAGTCATTTGAGTTTAATTTAATGAATTATGAGGTGTTAAGGCTTCAGGGGCAAAAAGGGTAATTTTGGAATTTAAACCTTAATTAATATTTAAACCTAATCAAAAGCTAAATGGGTAATAAATGATCTTAATTGACATGTCTTGATGACTAAAACATAAAAACGATAAGTGGTAGCAACCAATCTCATTTTTGTCTTACTAAGGATAAATGTGTAATTTTTCAAAATTAATGAAATTTGGAATAATGATTAAGTAAGAAGATATTAAGGTGATGGGTCTGATTTTGGAAGATCATAATTCACTGATTTTAAATTCCAATTAATTGTGTATGATTCATGATAATGATTAAGAACATAAAATCTTTTTCTTAAAATTACAATTCTACCCATTAAGCTTTAAGGGCTTAGTAGTGAATTAGACCTAATCAAATTTTGTCTAATGAGGTTTAGAAAATAACCTATGATTAATTTTAAACTTTTTAGAACACTACAAGCGCATCTTTCAAAGATCAAATTGGCTAAGTCCCTTAATTAAGCCAAATTTTCTCTAAGGGCCTTTATCTGTTTAATTTGTAAAAGAGACATCAAGTGATAATTACCCCACTTAAAGGGATAATCAAAACATTAAAGTTCACAGAGCATAAGGGTATGACTTGGATGAACCATATAGCAAACATAACAAGAGCAAAATGAACTTGAGATGATTCAAAGGACTATCAAATGTCCAGGGTACTACCCAGGGCTTCTTCATGATTCTCTAGAAATCTTGAAGAAATCTGAATTTATTATGATTTGCTTAATGAAATCATCCTCAAAATTTGGATCCACCAAGTCATAATATAAGGTCTGGTAGACACACCTCAAACCGTATTCTCTATCTTTACTATAAGCATGTTTCGATTCCTGCAAAATCATATATTTCTTGCAAGTACTGAACTTTTAGGTGGAGGAATGAGAAGAATCGACTGGTACATTTTGAATTATTGCATTGTAATTTACTTTCACCTATTGTTTCTTGTTCGTAAAATTGCATGTTAAACAATGATGTCACCCTACATGATAAAACCAGAACCTTTTGGATATCCACCAAACTGAAACCAAAACTAAAATCAAACAAGATAAAATTCACTGCCACAATATTCAAAATAAGACAACTCAAAATGTAATCACAAACAAAACAAAACAAAAAAAATTGCAACTAAATTAAAACGTATCTATCGGATGATCGGAAATCCCTCGGAGGAGGTAACCTACCATTGCTGGTTGCTAACGAGTTTTCCCGTTTTCCCACGGTTTAAATGAAAGTATGGAGCTCATTGAGTTGAGTTTAGTAAATTCATTTGGACTAAGTGAATCCAAAAGAAAATAGTGGTGTCGGAACAAGAGAACTGTAGGATCCTAACTGGTGTAGCTCTAATCAACTTTAACAACCTCTATAATATTTGAATAACTATAACCTTAGGGAAAATTTGATTTAACATCCTAACTTGACACATTAGAAAACTTAAACTTGCTATGAGGAGGAGCTTGGAGCTAGCATCATGGGCAGCACGCCCATCTTCAATAGCAAAACATATTTACACTAGCTAAACCAATCCTTAGAATTAAACAACAATCCATAGAACTTCGAGGTTTTTTGTTTATGCAACTTAAATCCTCAACTTATCTTTAGGCTTTTGTATGGTTTTTCTATACAATATAAGCCCTAACTCATCTTAGGATTCTGAGATTGTCGTTTGTTACTACTTAAATCCTCACATCTTCCAGGTTATTTGTGTGATCGTTTCACTTGAATATAAGCCCTCATTAATAAAATTAGCATGATGAAATATTCAACGGTTCTATTCTCCAAAACTGAAGCCAAAAAATAGGATAGTTTGGGAAGTCATCAAGGTTCTTCTCAAGATCTATGTCATCCCCTAGTTCTTCTTCCTTTGGATTCCAAAATAAAATGTTTCAAATTTGAGTTATTCCCCTTTCACACCTCTTTGTCTGATCTCGTTGAAAAGTCATATTCCTTGGAAGGATAGTGTTTCGTGTTTTTATTGAGATTTTTCTTAGGTGACCTCGGTTATATGAAGCTTTTTTGAACCTTCAAAAACCATCTTAATATAAAACCTATTTAATTTTTTAATATTAAATAGGGGAACTTGCGGCTTATAATAAAAATGGTTTCGTAGACTTAAATGGATGTCATACAATCTTTAGTTTATTTAATCAAGCCTTACCAGTAAGTAGTGTGCTTATCCTTTGGGATGGATACATCACTTGCGGTAATAGGCTCGTTTATTTAAACTACTTGGAATATGAGATCGTTAAATTAAAATGAGTGTTGGGATATCCATCCTAGTAACTGACAACTTCACAACTCCTAACTTTTTAGTGCCGACACGTAGCAAAAGCATCAGTTTAATGAACATTGGCTACTTTCTTAAGATTTATCCTTTTAGAAGGCCATTGAAAATTATTTGTAGACATTTCTTCAATTAAAGCATAAGCATCTTTAAATCAATGAAACACCAGCAGCGGCATCGATAGTAGATTTAAGAGATCCAGCTAATTCATTATAAAAAGTTTGAATTATTAACCAATCTGGTATAACATGGTGTGGACACTTTCTTAAGTATTCTTTAAATTGTTCTCATGCTTCATAAATAGATTCTCCTTCAAACTGGAAAAAAGATGTAATATCATTTCTAAGCTTCACAGTTTCTTATGGTGGAAAATATTTAGCAAGGAATTTCTACGCTAAATCACCCCAAGTGCTGATAGAACCAGATGACAATGAATGTAACCATATCTTAGTCTTATCCCTCACTGAGAAAGGAAATAATCTAAGTTTTACAGCATCATCTGATACACCATTATATTTAAATGTAGCACACAATTCTAGAAAATTTGCAAGATGTAAATTTTGGTGCTCAGTTGGTGCTCCCCCAAATTGATTATTTGATACCATTTAGATAATAACAAGTTTAAGCTCAAATGAATTAACTACTACAGTGGGTTTTTAAATACTACACTGAAGTTCATCTACTGTAGGGTTTGCATAATCTTTAAAGGTCTAAACTCTTCAACATTTTGATTATTTTGATTTGTCATTTCTTCAAATTTTTCAGTAATTTTTATTTTTTTATTTTTTTCTAATAGTTCTTTCTAATTCAGAATCATAAGGCATAAGTCTAATGGAATCTGAACTACGCATACATTATAATAAAACACATAAAATAAATAAAAAATAAAATAAAATAAACACATAAATAAGAATTTAAAATTAAAAAAAAACACTACAATATTCCTATAAAAAAATCTTAAAGATTAAATAAGACTTTGTAAAAATAGAAATTTTACTTTCTAAAAACTTCTTTTTGAAAATTTTTATAATTTCCCTTCGTTTCCCTAGCAACAGCGCCAAAAACTTGATTCCGACTTTCTTTATGGATGTAAAATACGATAAGAGCTAAATGAGTTTTTCACTATGAAGCAAATAAGAATACATTTATAATATTTAAATATGGGATACTATGCAAGTATATGTATCGTTATCAAGTACGTTATTATATGTATCGTTATCAAGTAATATAGAACTTTTTTATTAAGCCTCGAATATCAAGCTAAAAAGCACTACAAGTAATAGAGAAACTGGCAATATGCACTTTATAAAGCTAAAAAGTTTAGATAACAAAAATCTATTTAGCAAAATATTCTTACTTAAACTTAAGGTGTTATAATAGGAATGAAAATTTGATTCTTTTTGTAATTTTTTATTTATGAAAATAAAGTAAACAACTAATTAACTTAACTAAATATTTGCAAGATGAAGGTAATATAAGTAAAATATTTTTTTCCTTAGCATGAATCAGTAATAAGTATAAAAATTATGTTGTGGAAGTATGTTAAATGTGTTTTGTCAAATAGGAGCAATAATATTCGTTACCCTTAATAGAGATGCTGTAAAGAAAATTAGCTAATCTGTAGTTTGAATAGTCTTAAAGTCTGATTAGGTAGGTAAGATACTAGCTCTCACTCTAGAGTTCCCTCATCTCCCTCCACCTGAGGGCTAACATCTCATATCAAAACCTAAAACTATAAATCAAATTAGGGGCTTTAGCCTGTCACTCAAAAGTCCTCTAATTCTACACCATTAAAAAGTTTATTTCCCTATTTATTTGCACTTAACCCCATGAATTACATTCTCATCCATAAAATCAATATGTGATTCTAACCATTTGTTGAGTGAGATAATACCATCTCGGATCTCACATGTTCTCATAATAGGTATCAACATCTTAATTAGCCAAATCAAGAAGTGAATGAAGTATAAGGTTTCAAATCATCACAACTTCTTCCAACTTTGAAGTCTAGTACTTCACACAAATTCTTTTAAATACTTAATCACTTATCATTTTAAGAAAAAAGATTATCATTTTAAGTCACTTATCATTTTAAGAAAAAAGATAAAAAAAAATACTCAGAATCCATGGAGAAAACACAACCACACATGAGTTTAAAACTAGAAATCATGCATCAAACAAGAAATCCAAATTAAAACCAAATGTTGTCACAAAGATAAACACTTATTTCAAATCCTCTCCACCTAATGTCTTGAATTTTCTTTGAAATCTCTTCCTTCACTCATAATACAAACTAACACTCAAAATAAAAAGAAAGTGGTCGGCGACGGCGGTTACTAAGATGAATGGTGGTTGTGGATGTTTAATGGCTGACCTCTCTTTTATGGTGATCCAAGTTTTTATTTATGAAAATACAAAATGTGTCTTGGTGTCTCTTTAAAATGTGTCTTCATTCAATGAATTTTCTAGAAGTTCCTCCTTTCAAAAGCCAATTGAATGAATTTTTGTGTCCATAAACTATTTCCCAAATTTTTACCAAGGGTTGCTTCAAACACCTCTTTAAAAATATATTCAAATTTAATAAATCATCAAATAACTACTTATGGCGCTTAAGCGTGGGATGTCTGGCACTTAAGCACTACTCTCTCTGAATAACTGGCGCTTAGGCGCCCCAGTTCATTTTTGCACCTTCAACATTTTTGCTCAAAATTTGACTCTTTTTCACTCCTTTTAGCATTTTTCATCCATTTGATTGTACCTGAAAGAAAACCACACAAATATCTTCCATTAAAGCGCAATATCTCAAAAATAGGTATAAAAATTTGTATAAAAATATTATATTTTTTAGGTGTATCAGATTGTAAGTCATAACTTTTTAACTCAATCCCTTAAAAAAGTCTCAACTTAACTTAATCCATCATCCTTGAGATTTTAACTTTAAAATGCCTAATCTTGAAATCTTAACAATATAAGTAAATATTTTAATCAAGATTTTTCTTTGGCCTTCATTGCTTTAGAGATATGTTTAACTATAAGGGTTTAGCCTTTTAAGGATATAAGGACCCTAAATAAAATAAATCATATCTTACAATCGTAAGGTACAAAAAAAATTCCTGGTTTCATAAACTTATAAATCCTAAAAACTTTTAACATCAAAATAATTTGATCAATTTCAATGTTGCATGTTTTTTCCTTGAGGTAGTATATTATTCTTCAAACGTTGCATCTAATCATTTAGATAGAAATCTTTTAAGATCTATAGCAAACGCGCTTAAAAAAAAATTTTCCACCAAAATTTCTTGGCAACTCAGCTGATGATAGTTATTCTCTCCATCTCTAATATTAACTTATATTATTATATATATTTAGTATGTTTGTACTTCATATGTGCTTAAGCCGCCCTTCTTTTTATTGGACTTTCCATTCATCGTAGCATGGATTGGCTAAAAATTAATTAAAAATTTTATAAGAATAATTTAAAACTAATTTTAAAATAATTTAAAATAAAGTAAATCCTCTTCAAAATACAACAAACCTCTTTTTAAAGTAAAATTAAAACCACTTAAACAAAAAAATAAAACAATTTAAAAGAAATTTAAAAGGTTTTAGCATTTTGAAAGAATCTTGATTTTAAATTACTTTAAAAACTTTAAAGTGACTTTCAAATATTAGTACTCTGAAATGCAAATTTTATTCGAATGCAATAATTTAAACATTTTATTCAAGTTACTTAAACACTGAAGTCAAGTAACTTGAACATATAAGCCAAACAACTTAAACTCTTAAACCAAATATTGTAAACATTTAAACCAAGCAATTAAAACACTTAAACTAAATAAAACATTAGAACTCTTGGGCTAGAAAAAATTTTAGAGCACATAAGCTAGATTAAATCTTAGCACTTAAACCTAAATGAAATAAAGTGCTAAACTATTTAAATTTAATGAGATGCCATAAAAGTATTAAAATAATTTTAAGCAAAGTAACTTAAAAGTATTAAAACACTTGAAGTAAATAACTCAAAGTACTAAAACACTTCAAAGTCAAATCAAACACCTTTAAAATATTAAAACACTTTATATTGAACAGAGATAATATGAAAATTTTAAATCAAATAAAGTAACTTAAAAAAACTTAAACACTCTAAAATAAAATTTTAAACAATTTAAACACTTAAAATTTTAAAGCACATGAAACTTTAAATTTTTTTAAAGGACATTTTGTTACTTTGAAGCACAAAAGCTTGCAAATGACATATAAACTTCAACTTAACTATTCATACTAGACATTGAACTTAAGGACAAAACTAGATGTAGAACACCAACATAGAAAACCAAAAGCAAAATATTAAATGTAGGAATACCTTGATTATTATCACAATGACTGACATACATATGAGCTGAAACAAAAAATGAATTAAATATTGAACCCAAAACAAAAGCCTAAAATGTATCAACTTAAACAACGTGAACCACCACCAAGGTAGATCAACTGTGTACCCTAGATTGCCAACGTAGAGAATCACACATGCCCTACATTAGTTAGATTTAGTAGCATAGGTTAGGTTACTAGGTACCCTAGTTAATGATAAGGATTAGGAAATATAAAACAAACAGGCTTTACCATCTATGGCTATATAATGTCCATAGGATGAAGTAACTTATAGTCACTAAAGAAGGCACTTTTAGCCATCTTTACTTAAGAAACTCTTCACTTATTATTGATATGATACTGAGTGGAGATTTTTGGTTATAAGACTAGCTTATAGTTGAAGGATACTAATATCCCCGAGATGATGAAAAGCCATAGGCATCTTATTTAGGGGCATTATGCCCAAATTTTAGGTTGGTTTACTTCTCTCGAGAAACATTCTCATAGTTAACTATACCTCCTTAGTTTTGGGATCTTTCAAACACTTCAAAAAGGCAATTTTTTAAACTCAGTCCTTCCCATCAACCTTTTCAAACTAAACTCATCCAAATCTTAAATCCCTATAATTTTACCCTATTTTCAACGAGGCTCAATATTTTCCAACAATCAAAACTTTGAGATAAACAATCTCCCATGTTGGTTAAATCCTTTCCTGGGCCTTTACACGACACTCCAATGTTGGATTATAAGTAACAACCTTTAAGCTCAATGCTTCCAAAATTCTGAACTTGAATGCATTCATCATCATTGAAATTCAATTTTTGATTTGTCCAACCTTAAAATATGAATAATATAAGTTAATATTTTAATAGAGTTTGTTTTCTAAATTTTACAACTCTAGAGACGTAATTAACAATAAGGACTTTCCCTTGTAGGGATATTAGACCTCAAAATAAAATGAACATTATCATGCACTCATAAGATAGAGGAATAATCTCTGGTTCCATAGACCCATAATTCTTAAAGATTTTCATCATTCAACTCATTAGATTTATTTCAATATAGCTTCCTCCCCTCATAGTGGTATATTATTCTTCAAATATCATATCCAATCCTTTAGATAGAAATCTTTCAATATATGTGATGGATACACTAAAAAAAACTCCACCATAGAATAAATCAGTTCGCTTATGCATGTTATATGTGGAATCATAGGTGTCACCATTTTAGCAATTATGGAGTGAGGATTTTGGCATGGGAAGCCTTACGGACCTTGTTCTTCTTGCCCTGAGAAGCATCCTCCACCTCCCGCTTGACTCCATGGTGTTAGAAGCAGCCCAATCAGTTGTAGTCATTCGCCTATATTTCTCAGGGCAAAGAACCACATTAACGGTTTTCAGATTAAAGTACTGATGAATCAAAAGTAGTTTTCCTTTAACCGTAACCACTTCCACTAGTTTCCTTTTTCGTACCTTCCCTTTGAACGTGCAGGAGAGCCTGCAGTCGAAATGATTTTGATCTCCCAACCTTTGGGAGAAGTGCCTATACAAAATTGAAGCTTCCAATCCTTGATCTTGTTTTCCAACTCGAGTAGGTTGAACTTATCGTCGTATATAAACTGAGCATAACCATCATGCATTACCCGAAATGAGATAAATTCTCGGTAGGAAGACAAAAAGAATAAATTTTTCATAGAGAACTTCGTTAATTAGAGGACCCTTGATCGATTATGAAGGATGACATAAGTCAGGATTGCAGCGATGGAGTTTAGCAACACCTTGGCAAGAATAACCCCATAATGGCTGAATATGACTCACAACTCTCAGTAGAGAGACAACTTCAAATCGGAGCAAAATTGGTTCATGTTAAAGATGAGATATGAGTAGTAAAGAGCATTCTCTCGATCATCCTATTCAACGGCTCGAAGCTTGATGGCAATATTATAGACACAAATCTCTTCTCACAGAGTCACCTCCACCAGAGTCATTCTTGATTAGTTGGTTGCACTGACCAAACCAAAGAGTATGGGAACGTACTTAAGAGCCATAAGAACACAAGAAACAGAAATCCCAAAAAAAAAAGTGGAGAAAAATATGGAGAAAGGGGGTAGAAGCGTAGTGTTAGCCAAAACTTTAAACTATATATATAAGGTAACAAAGTAAGTAGAACAGTCACACGAGACTAAAATGAAGTTGAACAGTAATTTCAAAAACACACTGACAAAAATATCACATCAATAGAGAATTTAAGAAGAAAAAATAAATTTTATTTCAAAAATGAGCATTGTAAATTAAGCTCAAAAAATCAATAGCAGAGAATATTTTACAAGAGGATCGTCTGTCACATCGGTCGAGACATAGGCATACCAATCCAAACTCTTATACAAAAATTTGCCCACAAGCTTGAACTCAATTGCTCGAACTATCTTGGTTTGAGCCCAAAGCATGAGGGATGAATCCTCAATGTTCAAAAGTTTTAGACAAAGAGTGGGCATCTCCTCCTTCAATCGCTCCATTTTCTTTATACAAGCCAACAACTCATGTACCTCCTCCTCTCATTGAATCTCCTCCCAAGAGAAGGAGCTTTTGATTTCTTCTAGGGGGTGAGTGAGCGACCCAGCAGACATTTGGCATCCATCAGTTGCTTCTCTAAGAGCCACACAAGGACTGTACGAGTGATCAATCTTACCATCTTTGCTTGAGACTCGATCGTTCTTGACTGATGCATGTGGAATTTTTGTTGGCACCACGACCAAATTTTCACCAACATTTGCCTAAGGCGAGTCATCATCCAAATCGATCGGTTTTGTTGCATCAAAGATATTGTAAGAAAAATCAAAGGAGCAAGACTGAGGTTCCTCATACCAAGGAGACAATCCCACACAGATGATGTAAACGAGAAGACAGCATCACCAAGTGGCGAGAGAGCATCTGCAGCCTCTTGCATCTTGGGTGGTGGAGAACATGAGCATCCACCTACATGGTATATTTAATAAGCAATTATTGACCCGCGACAGGAAGTTGAACTGAAGAACCAATGGTTGGGCCACTTAATCCACCCGTCTTCCACCTGAGCATTCTATCGCTGACGTTATAGGAACAAATCAGATGACCACACCTGATCTCGTGGTTCAGCTGTCATCTTTTATTAACAACGGTCTTTTTCATCTTTTCACCTTCAAGACAAGACCGCACTTTAGTTCCCCAAAAGCGGCAACAAGCACATCCCTATCGAGGGGATCAATTTCAAGAGCCCGCACATTCTCTATGATGGTGCATGGAATACGAAACAAAGATGGAATGTAAAAGATCTCATCATGCCCTTTTCATAAGAACTAAGGGTATGAAAATCATGAGTTTAGTTATTGCTTCATTTATTAAGAATAAATGATATATGATTCTACATTAAATTCTCTTATTCTTATTACAGAAACGCTTTCAACAAATAAGACAATTGAGAAACTAATATACATGATATTTTACTGCTCATTTCTCCTCTATCACTATATATCTCTCCTTTATTACGCTCAAACCATTGAGGTGTGATTCACGAACACTAAAGATTCAACAATAAAAATTATGTTTTATGTTCCTAAATGCCCCTTTTTATTTTTTTACATTTAATAGAAGCTAATAGCTATCGAAAACCATTGTTTACTTTTTAAGATATTACTTTTCTTGAAGAGAAAGGAAACACGAATTGACGTACCAATATCAACTGACCGAACTAATTTTATTCTGCTTATAGCATCGAAAAGGTGGGAGAATAGCACAATTGGAGTCGGGCACAATAACAAAGAAGAGGCGGCTCAACAAGTCTAAGGGCGCGGGCAAAAAGCTGCTTTGCTCGCGACGAGTATAATTCTCACTAACTAATATTAATAATACTTCAAATATCTTAATTTTTTAACATATTAATATTGCCTAAGTTATTAAAATTAATAAGGTTAATGATATTATTTTAAGAAAATATATAAATTTACATTATTTCTAATTGAGATTTATATTCACCCTACAATTCTTATATATTTTTAAATAACAACAAAAACATAATTAATGCTATTTTTTAAACTAAAAACAACATTTTATACAGATTTTAATATTATTATGACACTAAAATATCATCTAACTATTTAAATTTAAGTATAAATATAGAAATAAAAAAATTACCATACAAACTCCTATTTTTAATTATTTAGCTAAATAAGAATGCATTGCGATAATTAATACTTTAATAGATTTTCAAAAAAAAAAAAAAACTATTCCTTCTTTTTAGAAGAAAATTTTGCACAATCTCTAAAAGATGCATCTTGTGCTATAAATATATTGAATATTTATAATGTACCGCAAACAGAAAAAAAAATTCTAGGTATGATCCAAACAGTAAGTCCTAGAACATTAGCTGGGCTGCAGTATCACAGCATAGCAATTCCATTTGACCTCAATGAAATGAAATTTAAAAAAAAAAATACTGAAAGGTATTTAACAGAAATGCTTTTCATACATTCACATCAAGAAAAAAACATAAGGTCAGAAAAATATTTTACCAAAATGCTCCGCAGGCTACCAACAATCGATCCATACAAGTAGTGGTGTAAACAAGCTGAAGCTCGTGTTCGGCTCCTTTATATTTCAAGCTCAAAAAGTGTCTTCATGTTCGGCTCGTTTGCTTAACTAGCCGAACACAAGCTGTTCACAAACAAAGAATCATTTTAACAACGCTAATCATGTAGTCATAAGACAACAAGGATTTAAACAAGATTTAAAAATTATTATGTATATTAAAACAGCATTTGAATCTAATTTAATATTTTTTATTCTATTTTCTTAAACAATATTTTAATTGGTTATAAATCTTTGTAGCCTTGTAGTCAATTAGATTTTCTTAAAATACTACTTAATATATAAACTTGATGAGTAGTATTTCGAGCCAAAACGAGCCGAACACGAACGAACACATCTTTGTCCGTGTTCGGCTTGTTAACTTATCGAACGAAATTAACGAGCCAAACACGAGCTTTTTAACGAGTCGAACATGAGCTGTTTGCAAACAACGAGTCGTTTTAACAGCCCTTCATACAAGCTTTATTCCAAGTGCTGGGCGCCTGTTCATTGCGTTCATCTTTTAATTTCAAGCGTCACACCAAACAGAAATACAAGCGCAAAACAGAAAATAAAGGAACCCAGTTGAAGCTACCGCTTGCATATATATATATATATATAGAAAATATAAACCTAACAAAAAAAAATTCTCAAGAGAAGAACCATCTCTAGCTGGATCCATGGTGTGTATCATTTAATATAGCGCAGCTTGAGCCACCAGATCTGCATAGTCCTCGGAGACGTAAGACTTCACCTTCATAATAGCCTTTCCTCCCTTCTGAAGTGGAGTTTCGTATTTCTTCACCCCGATCACAGTTGCTAGGCCTGCAGCAGAAGCAAAATGTTTGCCGGTCAATTCTCATGAATGAGAATAGGGAAGAAGATGATAATTGCTCTGATCTAAATCTTGTAATTAACCCAAAATCTAAATTGTTTTGAGAAAAAAATGCTTTTGAATCACAGCCATCCGACATGAATTCAACAGTTTAGGATGGGATGCTCCGCGGTTCACCCGCAAGAAAAATTTGCAAATTATATAAATCCATCCGTGAGAATAATAGCATATGCATATAACAATGCAATCCTTTATTTAGAGGCTGTAGGTTGCAAGCATTTGAAACAACAACAACAAAGCCGTAATCCCACTACTTGGGGGCGGCTACATGAATCCTTTTTCTCCATTGCGTCCAATTTAGTGATTGCAAGCATTAGAAACGTAGTAAAAAATTCAAAATGATTCTTGAACTATTTATTGGGAAGCATTTTAATCCCAAATTATTTAATAGGTCCAATTTAGCCCTTATTCCTCAAAGTTAATATAAAATAATCTCTTACTAATCAAATCAAATTCAAAACAATCAAACATAAAAACTACTGCAAACCATACATGAGAAATCAACAACAATAACAACAAAGCCTTAATATCACTAAGTGGGGCCTCAAATACATCAATAACAAATCTTTTTATCTAAAATAAATTGAAGTGTTATGATATTTTGAGATTTGGTTTAAAAAGGTGAAATCCAAAATTTTAAGAGATTGCTCAAAATTAGGGGTGTGAATGAGTGGAGTCAAGATCGAGTCATCCTCAGCTTGAGCTTGCACTTGATTAATTAATCGAGCTCGAACTTAAGTCTACGAATTTGAACCGTAAGCCGACTCATTTATTAAAAGAGAGGAAAATAATACTAATTGCTTGATATAAAATATAATAATTATTTTTATTTATTTTTAGTGATTAAAATATATAAAATGTAGAATTACTTTTATATATTTTTAATAATTAAAAGTGTCTTAAAATTTAATTCATTTTAAGTATATTTTATATTAATTTGTCTTAAACGATCCGACTAGAACTAAAGAGCCAAAGTCGGTTGGATTACGAGCTCAGTTCAGGAGCCACATAGAGAGCAGAGCTTGAACCAGCCCACAAGTCAGCTTAACTCAATTACACCCCTACTCCAAATGACATTTTTATGTATGACTATTTTTAATTAATTTAAAATTTGCCTAAGTCAGAATGATATTCGATAACTTGAAATGTTTCTCTCTGCCATTATTCAAACTGAATATTTTCCCACAAAAGGAAGACCTCAACATTATCCCTCTCCCAACTATGCAATTTATATCATTGTGGCTTACAATAAGAACATCCTTGATATGCTAAAAACTAAATATGCTAAAACAACATTAAATCGCTAAGCTCGGAAAAAGCTAAAATTGCCACAGTGGAGATAGCACTTAACTTCAAATAAATGAATTGTTAAATTTTCATTCCAATCATAGCAAAGAACTTAAGATATACGAATTAAGACTTTGTACCACTAGATTTGTTTAGTTATGACCCTCAGAAAGCAAAGAACTTAAGGCACATGAATCAAAGCTTTGTACCGCTAAATATGTCTCTCTATGGCCCCGAATTGCAATCTATGTGTTTTACTATAAGATCGCCATCCCCTAATTACTTTTCCCTAATTTATTAATGTATTTCCTATTTTATAATGCCTCCGGGAGTTATATATATTCCTTCAATCTTGTACAAAAATGAGAATGGGATTTTTTAGGCTTTTTTCGCATTTAATTATTTTTTACATGGTATCAAAGCAAGATTAGGGTGTTCCGTCCAAAGTGTATTCTTATTATCTAATAATAATAGGATTTCCAATTTCAACTTTATCCCTATTGTCAAATCTATTTCTATTCACTATTTCTTGGTTTTTAATTTTCCTTTAAAAGAATCGATGAGGGCTAATGGTGAAAATCATATCAATGAAAACTCTATGTATTTCAAGTATCTTATCGTTTGAACGGGAAAAAATGACGATACCAAATTGTGAAAACCTTTCTAAAAGAAAATTGAAAGATTCTTATGGCTCTACCTCTGAAGACCAAGGACCCAAAGTTTCTACTTTGGGAAGAAACTAATTCCATGATCATGGTTATGAAACACCACACTACTGACGATCAATGGACCTTTATATTTCTCTCCTCAAAAGAGATTTGGGATGCAGTAAAATAAACATACTCAACTGAAAGATGATGCACTCGTCCATGAAATTAGAACAACACTCGCCACTACCAAATAAGGTAGTCTTCTTATCATTAAATTCTTTAGCTCCATAAAAGTTTACTGGTTAAAATTAGACTACTCCCAATGTCTCAAGATATCTTACTATGAGGATGTGGTGAACCTTACAAAATTCATCAAGCAAGAATCTTTGAGTTTTGGCAAAACTGAATAATGAATTTCACAAAACTCGAACATAAATCTCAAGGAGAGAGAATCTCCCTGCTATGAACAAAGTATCTACCAGACAATTTCCGAGTTTTCTGAGTCACAAGGTAAAGGCTTTCTATAACGAAACATTCTCCAAAAAAAGGGCAAATCTTTATTTTAAAGAAAATCTCTGGTGTAGTTATTGTAAAGAATAGGCACATCAAAAACGAATGCTAGAAACTTCACAAAAAGCTCGAAGATTATGAAAGTATATACAAAAATAAAAGAAGGCAAACATGCCTGATTGAGTTAGAAAGACTCTATTCAGAAGAAAGAATTTTCTCAATTCTCTAGAAAAATCATCAAGATCTTGCTCTCTTGCATAGAATGGTATGATTTCTAATTCTTATGCTCTTAGTGTTTCTAATAGTTCCCTCCTTCATGGATTCTAGATTCAAGGGGCAACCACCACATGATAAAACTTGCCAAAATATTTCAAACCTACCAACCCTATCCAAGCAAAAGAAAAAAAAATACAAATGGATCTTTAACAATTGTTGCAGGATAGTAAGGCATCTTAATTTTTTCCAACTTACCTTCAATAACGAATTACATGTCCCACAACTTATGGACTTATAGCTAACCTTCTATTTATTTACAAATTTATTAAAGACTGTAATTGCAAAATCATTTTTTTTAGCGATTGTGTTTTTTTAAAATCTCACTACGAAAAAAATTGGACAAGCTAAAGAAAATAATGGGCAATAACTTCTTGTGAATTGAGGTCAACTATTATACTCACTCACCTCTCATATCGCTGACATCCTTCTTTAGAAACCTTCAATATATATTTGTTTCTCTTTCATAAATAAAAACATTAAAAATAGTTATTGTGAAACTTACGAAATTTTTAAACATCATCATGTTTTCTTTCCTTATAATAGCTCAGATCTTCTAATCGTTTTATATTAATTCATTATGATATTTGGATTTCCTTTAAAATCTACAATATCTATGAAACCCCTAGTTTTAGTACATTTATTAATGACTGCACTCAGCAGAAATATGATATTAGCACCATACTCCCTATATTTACTATCATAATAAAAAATCAATTTAACTCTAACATCAATTTTTTTCCAAACTGCAATCCTCATGAATATTTTAATTAAATATAAATATCATTTTACAAAAAAAAAAGTATTATTCACGAATCTTTTTGCCCTAACAATCCACAACAAGATGGAGAGATAAAACAAAATTGCCTACTTTTGTGGTAACAAGAACACTTCTTCTGCACAATCAAATACCAAAATAATATTGGGGAGAAGTTGTTCTAACAATACAACTACCTATTTAATCAACAAAATATCCTTTAAGATTAATTGATTACAAAAGTCCACTAAATGATTTGATAGAATTTTTTACTACAAATAATTTCTCAAAGATTCCTCTAAAAATTTTTGTATGCATTGTTGATGTCATCATCAAAAACAACATGGAGGTAAATTCTCAAGAGCTTTTAAGTGTGTATTCATCAATTTATTAATGACACTTGTGCACCCTGATCAAGTGTCAACATCCAAAATAAAATATTTATTTATTTCAATGAATGTTACATTTGATGAAACACATTACTTCTTCACTCAAACTCATCTTCAGGAGGGAAGTTCGATCTTAAAGATAAACTAGATGTATTATTCATCTTTGATATTTATGTACAACAAAATCCTTCATATACAAATCTTTACCAATAATCCCCCTTCAAGTCTATACAAGAAGGAACAAGCACAATTTAGATCTTTAGCAAGTCCAATGCTCAAAACCTTTACAACTCACTACTAGTCATTTATATCATATTTCTCAACACATCTCATTTCATAAATTCTCTACATCTTATAAAATCATTTTAACCAACATCACTATCAATCATATTTTATTCCACAAACTCTATTTGAAGCACTTGAAATATAAAAATGGAGTAAAGCCATAGGAGGAAAGATGAATGCCTTAGAAAAAAATCATACAAGACTAATCATTGAATTACTAGTAGGAAAGACGATAGCAGAATGCAAATAAATTTTATCATCAAATAAAAAGAAAATTGGAGCCTAGAAAAAGTATAAAAAAAGATTAGTAGAAAAAAAATTTACCTAATCATATGAGATTGATTATCAATAAGTTTTTGCCCATGTTGCAAAAATAAATATTATTCGCATCTTAATATCAGTAGCAACAAATTATAGATGGCATATACGACGAGATGATGTAAAAAATGCTTTCATTCATCGTGACATCAAAGAAGAGCTCTATATAAATCCATCACCAAGATTTGATAGCTTAGCCTGGCAGATTTATAAAAAAATATGGAATGAGATAGACACATAGTCAAAAGGTCGAACTTTCTTCATAAATCACTCGATAATAAAATATCAACCCTTATTGTGTATGTGGTTGATATGATTATTTTGGGAGAAGACAATCAAGAGAAAGTTCTCAGGAAAAAAAAGTTCTTAAAAAAAATTAAAGAGTTCGGAAAACTCAAATACTTCTTGGGAATAGAAGTAGCTTAATCTAAATATGAGATATTTCTCCAACAAAAATATATTATGGATATGCTGAAAGATGCCACGATAGCAAATTGCAAATAGTGTGAAATTCCAGCTGAACGAGGACCAAAAAGGGAGCTTGATGACGGAGCTGATGTAGTTACAGGACAATATCAAATGTTAGTAAAAAAATTAATCCACTTATCTCACACTCGTTCAAACAACACATTCACAATGATTCTAAATAATAAATTCAAGCATAAACTTAAAGAGCTACACCTTCAAGCAGCTTATAGAATCTTCGAATATCTCAAATAAAGCCTAGAGAAAAAATTATATGAAAAATATAATACCCTAAAAGTTTAAGGATTCACAAATGCTAACTATGCTTAATCACCGATGGATAGAAGGTCTACTTTAGGGTATTGTGCATTCTTAGGAGGGAAACTCATAACTTGAACAAGCAAAAAACAACCTGTTATTCCAAGCTTAAGTGCGGAAACTGACTTTAAAGTCATTGCTCGATGGATTTGAGAGTTTTTATGAGTTAAAATTATATAAGATAATTTAAAAATCAAATGAAACGAGCATATATAAAAATATTGAGATAACAAATCGGTCATCAATATGGCACACAATCCTGTACAACATGAACATACCAAATATATTGAGGTTAATTGGCACTTTATAAAAGAGAAATCATAAAGTAGTCTGATTTGTACTCTATATATAACCACAAAAAATCAACTAACAAAATATTGCCAAGAAACTTTGCAGTCCAATATTTAAGAATATCATAAGCAAACTTGGAATGATAGATCCCAACCATCCATTTTAAGAAGCGTTGAATTCTGCTCCAATAACAGTAAAGAACTTGGATTAGGGGCTTTATATTGTTGCATTTCTTTACTTATGAATCTCAGATAGTAAGGAACTTAATGTACACGGATCAACGCTCTGTACCATTAGATATGACTCTTTTGACCCTCTGATTACAATCTGTGTACTTTTTTGTAGGATTGTCGACCTCTAATTATTTTTTGCTTATTTTTTATATATTCCAATTTTGTAACGACTCTGGGAGTTCAAATATATACCTCCCCTCTTATACAAAAAATATGAATGAGATTCTCAAGAGTTTTTTCCCACTACTTATTTGCTACATAAATCGATTAACTACTTCTATCTCCAAAAACAAAATTAGATACTAATTTCAAAATAATAAAATTAGGGCCTCATACTAAGAAAAACACTGATCAAGATCATTTCTTTTTCATCCGGCCCATTAAATGTCAAAAATTTAAAAAAAACATCGTAAAGGACGTAAGATCTTAAAATTTTATACTTCAACATGCATCGTGTGGAAGCCGCTCGAAAGTGGTGCCACTTTTTTCCTGAGCTCATGAGGTGCCAATGGACCAGTATCTCAATATTTTTTAGACTAAAGTGTGAAGATAATCGCCCAACCACTTATATTGGGCCATTTTAGTTTTAGAGTCTATAAATATGTCAAATTAGTTCACAAACTCTTTAATAAGGGTTGAAATAAACCTCAGTGAGAATATTTCAGCCCATATTAAACAGTGTGGGGACTACATTGATAATTTTATAATCTATGAGATTAAAAAGTATTTTTTAAATTATGAATCTCGAATAGTAAAAAACTTAAGGCATACGGATCAACGCTCTGTACCATTAGATATGACTCTTATGACCCTCTGATTACAATCCGTTTACTTTTTTGTAGGATCGTTGACCTCTAATTATTTTTTGCTCCTTTTTTATATATTCCAGTTTTGTAACAACTCTGGGAGTTGTACATATACCTCCCCTCTTATAAAAAAAATATGAATGAGATTCTCAAGAGTTTTTTTCCCACTACTTATTTTCTACATAAATTGATTACCTATTTCTATCTTCAAAAACAAAATTAGATGGTAATTTCAAAATAATAAAATTAGGGCCTCATACTAAGAAAAACACTAATCAAGATCATTGCCTTTTCATCCGACCCATTAAGTGTAAAAAATAAAAAAATAATAAAATCATCGTAAAGGACGTAAGACCTTAAAATTTTACACTTCAACATACATCGTGTGGAAACCGCTCAAAAGTGGCGCCACTCTTTTCCTAAGCTCGTGAGGTGTCATTGGACCAATATCTCAATATTGTTTAGACAAAAGTGTGAAGATATTCCCCCAACTACTTGCATTGAGCCATTTTAGTATTAGAGTCTATAACAATATCAAATTAGTTCACAGACTCTTTAATAAGGGCTGAAATAATCCTCGGTGAGAATATTTCAGCCCATATTAAAGAGAGTGGGGACTACATTGATAATTTTATAATCTATGAGATCAACGAGCGGAGAGACCATTTTGACAATTTTCTTGTATTGTTTAAGAGTGCATTGTATTCCTAAAAATCGTTGAGTAAATACCCCCGGAAATTCAAATAGAGTGACCTATTCTTCTGTGTAGCTTCAATGTCAGTTTATGTTTGTATGAAATAAAAGAAAAGCTAATGAATAGTTCATAATGAACTTGGAAAAACCAATTCAAGGCTCTCCACTCTATTTCCATATCGATGCTCACATTCTCCAAATCCAAAAATGGCCTGTTAAAGAAGTCTCATGATGATTAATTTTTCTTGGTGGTTAAAACATCCACATGAACACAAAAACCTCATCAAGCAATAATTTGGAAACTAAGTGGAAAATATATAGTTGAGTGGTTAATTTTTTAAGGGATGCATAATCAAAGTGATAAATATCAATCCAAACTTATGGGAACAATACTCACTGTCATGTATTCGACCATATAAGAATCTCTCGCCACACCAATGCTGCAAGGGCCTCATTCTAATTCTCGTGCTCCGCCGCACTCCAGATTGCCAATCAGAGCCTGCACCTAAAGATACAAGAAACCCAGATCAAGACCATCTTACACAAACAAACGGTTTCCAATTGTTGAAACATATGGTAGGGCATGCAAAAAACAAAACCTGCAAGGCTTTTTCTTCTCAAAATTGACTTTTGCTTCTTTTGTCTGCGTGCAGGTTCCTTTCTTTCCAGTTCTCTGCTTGAAGATCCTCCTGCGGCTTCTGAGTGTCCCTGACTCTAAATATTCAAAAAGGTTCATAATTAAATGCAAATTCAATATATAATTTTTTGAGAAACTAGAGCAGCCAAGATGATGCCATGGATTGTAGTATCGATAAAAAAAATTCAAGTTTATAAATATTTGGTACTGCACCCAACCAATAGTAAAAAGTTGTCACTAGGTATAAAACAAACATGTACCACCTGATTGATATCAAGCAAGGCCACAGAAATTTTTTACATGAGACAAAGGGGCCACACCCAATTTAAAAATAAACTTTATTCCTGAGTGCAAAAGACAAATACTAAATCCTGAATCTAGTCAAGCAGCCTTCAAGAATTAGTACTTCTAAACGAATCTATGCATTTGTTCTCTCTTTAAGAATTGCACGATATAATTTTTATTTTCTCCCATGGAAAAAAAACATTATGTAATCTCTTGGCTAGGACTAGTAAGCTCATAAGCCACAAATTTCCAGTACACATGTATTCCAACTCTTTCAGAAAATGTATCAAATTATAATCTATATGTTTAATCAAAAAATAAAGAGATAAAGAAGCCTCAGAAGCGCAAATTGTCAATATCAAAAACAAAAGAAAAATAGTTGTTTCAAATTTTGAGATACACACACAAAACGTGTACAACATAACAAAGATAACAGTGCTAACACAACCTCAGCAAGAATAAGCTGACAAATTCAAGGCAGTGTTGACACAACCCATCTTGCACATGATGATTAGGTTTCTTCTTACAAAAATTTAGATTCCTTCTTTCAAGGCTATGTTTAAGTCACTTTGATTCATGTCACCCAACACATTAGGTAAGTGCAATAAAAATGCAATTTTACTCTCTTATCACAAAAAACACACATTGCACCTATAATTTTTGTGAGCTCCTAAAATTCATGCCTCAACCACGCTCAACGACATGTTTTTATTGTAAGTTCAAGAATCAAATTTTTAGAAGGCAAATTAGGTTTGCATATAAGACACTATCCAAAGAGTTTGCCCTCATTTTGGGAGGATTTTAGATCTGAAGTTTGAGGTTTTCAGTAAGCTCAACTACAAACGAACCGAGCGGAGTCGAACTGGTTGTGTTCAATGTTGACATGTTTGTTTGAGCAGAAATAAAATATAGAAATGTCTTTTTTAATTAATGTCATGATAACTCATCAAGGGACATCCTATTTTACCAACTTTATTCCTAGGGACATGTAGGATCAAACATTAAAAAAATGAAACTTATGACCCTACCCCATCATCAGAATGCCTAGTAAAGAAAGTTCATACATTTTGATGAGTCTATATATAAAAAAGTTTGTAAATTTAAAAATAATTACATGCAACTCCAGGCAACACGTTTAAAATCTTATTTTTTTATTCAAATGACATTTTTTTATGGAAAGTTCACTAGTCATCACATTTTTCGAAGCAAATGTCGGCGTTCTAATGCATTTGCATGATTTTTCAGACATTTAATTGAATTAAAATTTTCCACGTGATATTTTTTGAGGCAATTTGTTTTTTGCAGACAAACAATATTTTGAATTATTTCAAGTGGATTTTATGCCTTTCTCATTGGGCAATGTGACAAACAATGTAGACAATTTTCTAAGGCAATTTCAATGTTCAATCTTGTTGGTGAAGTTTTGTGAAATAAACAATGGCTAGTTGATTTTGGTTGAGGTCAGCATAGTTCAAACCCGATCTATGCAGCATTGCATCAGTCGTTTGCCACTTTCACTATGCTCAATCACAATTGAAACTGAGTACTTATGGAGGTCAGCATCTATATCATATACCAAAGTTGTGAATGTTTACTCAAATATGAAAGTTTCATTTAGAGAGAACAAATCCATAGCAACATTAATGATCTCATAACTAAAGGCTGCAAGATAGAAACTATAAATATAACAGGTTGTTCAATTCTTAGTGTTATATCAAAAAACTAGGAGGACAATGTGTAATTATCAGCCTAAAAAACCTGTTTTGATCAACCTAACGCACAAGAATTAAATTGTCATTAATTTACGATGAGTGTAAGCTATATAAAAATGAATAGTGCATAGATAAACATAAGATTCTAAATAAAAAAAAAGATAACATTCATGTATAAGAAACTTAACCTTCTTTCTTTCATTCAGAATTTCACCCGGCACTTCTAATTGTTCGTCTATCAAAGCAGAATTTTCTGGAAGGCTGACATCTATTCAAATAAAGTAATCATCATAATCGTTAGCCTTTCCTTACCAACTTGAGATCAGTTATTCAATTTAGGTAATCCTCTATTACGGTGAGAAAGTAACAACAAAGGCAATACAAACCACTATTGTTTTCAAACAATCATAAAATCCCATTAACTGTTTATATGCATGAATAAGGCAATGTGAAGGTACCTGACGGACCAGATAAAACCCAGTAAGTTTGTATTGTTGGTTTGTATCTTATGACAAAAGAGCTTAGAGGATGAAAGTTTTATTTATTAATTAATAATACCAAGGTTACATACATCTTCAAGGAACATATTGTCATGATAGTATGTTAAAGATTTAGAAACCCAAACTTAGACCATAAGAGCTTAGCACATTAGCAAATTCTATTTTAATAACAAATAATACCAAGCTTGCATACATCTTCATGAAACAGGACAAGTCTGGACAAGAGAAAAAAATGTAATTTGAAGATTAAAATATCATATTGTCATAGTAAGTTAAAGATTTAGATCCCCAGCGCTGCTGCTCAGACTGTTATCAACTTCCTCAACTTCAATAAAAGCATAAAGTTTACAATCTCCAATTCATGCATGAACCTTCGGAAAGCTTATCTCACAACCATAAGCCATATGCTATGTTTGTTATTCCTAAAACTCTTACCTGTGTCAGCTTCCTCCATAATTAACCATTTGTCATGGTCAACAAAAAGAAAACAAAAATAATGAAATGGGAGAAGACTGATGTAACAAATATTGAAGATAAGAG
Organism: Phalaenopsis equestris; assembly: GCF_001263595.1. Classification (NCBI taxonomy): domain Eukaryota; kingdom Viridiplantae; phylum Streptophyta; class Magnoliopsida; order Asparagales; family Orchidaceae; genus Phalaenopsis; species Phalaenopsis equestris. The sequence goes on from NW_018165084.1 coordinate 30,203, forward strand.
GATATATGAAAAAAATCAACTCTGATTTGTTGTTATGGTCTACAAAAAGAGGAAAAAATGAATAAATAAAATAAGTGTGGTGTAAGAAATATTGTAGTGACAGGAGGATATGAGAAAAAAAAAATTAACTGACAGGAGGATATGAGAGAGAAAAAAATTAACTCCGATCTGTGTCAATAAAGAGTGTTAGTGTGCCAACAAAAGAACTGTACCAATATACAACTTTTTTATAAATTACCTCTTTAATTAGATATGTCTAGCTAAGAGAATAGTTGGGAAAATAAAGCGACATCTCATACTAGAAATAAAAGAAAGAATGCCCAAGAAGCCCTTCTGAAAAGAGGCATTTATTTAAAGCATAGAGAAAAAAAAAACTAAACGCAAAGTGCCACAGTTGAATTGACAAAAATAACCTTTCAGGGCCTCTGCATGTAATATTTGGTCTGAAGCATCAGTAGTCACCTGAAAATTGACAGAAAAACTTACTAAACATGACTTTCTCAAAATCTTAGAACAATTTCAAATTACTCGCCTCAACCTGAAAGCTACAATGAAATCCATACAAATGATATTTAGAAATTGTTCGCGAATTAAAAAAGGGCCGATGCAATATATCACAATAATGGCCGGCTAAACTTACTGATGGTCTGCGATCTACTAAAGCTGAAGGCTGGGCAGCCTGAGGAAAACATTACATCAAATTATCAAAATTATAAATCAAAAGCATGCACATGACATGATCAAACTTATTGCAAAGAATTAGAACTACTTGCCTCTTCAAAACTAGCGCCAGATACTACAGATACAAACGCTTCATCAGAAATATTTCCATTTGGCCTCTGACATGTGTCCTCAAGCAAAGTAAATTGGCATCCTATAGGATCTGTTATTTTTCTTCTGCCAATATGCACTTCCTTCTTAAAAGTTTCAGATACTGGCGAGTGCATTTTATCCTCAAAATTTAAACTTTTCAAATTCGACAAGCCTGGAATGCAAGCATTCTGAGCAACCATGGAGTCACCATTAAGATGAATAACATCTACTTGTGAACAAGAATGCATTTCCTGGTTTTTACTCAATGAAAAATCTTCCAAATCATCACGTGAAAGCATCAGAAGTTCACCTTCAGTAGCGTTTTGCAAAATGTGCCTTTTCAAGGTTGATATTTTAGCAAGCCTGCCCTGTATGTCAATCAATGGAAAGGAGTTTTTTAAAGCTGATAAATGATCAACTGGATTTGTCATCTCTGAATCAAGCAGCTTAGTCTTCAAGGTCTCTTGCTCCAATTCGGGAATCCCTTTAACACTAATATCATTACAATCAGACTTGGGCTTCTCCAAATCTAGCTTCTGCATTCCACTCTCACTGCTTGGTAAATTTCCTAATCCAGCACCATAGAAAAATTTGCTATTAGAACCAAGTTCCGCAGAACCATCATTCTGCTCATCTCGATCACTTTTATGTGGGAAGAATGGATCAACCTGTTGAATTATCAATGATAAGCGCCCTTTCAAGTTTGGCAGCCCATGAACTTTATTTCTGTTTGCAACAGGTGAAATCTGGCCAATTTGGGGGCTTTCAAACTTATTTTCTATTGCAACAGGGAATGGAAGGCCTCTTGACTTCTCCACATTAACTGGATTAATCTGCAGGGTCTCCCATAAAAATTTTTCTATATCATCATTATTTAATTCCTTATGTTTAGAAAACAGCCTCTCTAATTCATCAATCTCCTTATCGTCATTGGAATCTACAAAAGATGTGGCCACCAAAAAGCGCAAAAAGTAAAGTAGCATGCTTAAAAGGATTAAATGATATATAGAAGCATACCACAAGTGCCTGCATTTCCAGCAAGTCTGCTTTCTGGTTCAATAGTTGGTACATTCTTGATTTGGCGGATTTCTTTAGAACCGGAAGCAAGGGTTAATTCCGTAATACTTGCACCATTGGACTGGGTAGAGTTTTCCATCTGAAAATTACCCGCAGCAACAGACATAGCCGGGAACTTGAACACATATCTCTTCCTGATGAAAAAAACAGAGACATGAAACCAAATGAATCTTGGTTAAATTTTATGGCACTTTAAAGTAATGGGCGCGGTAATAATACTCTGCCTGTATCTGTCTTATAACTAAGGTAATAGTTTTATTTTTTTAAAATTTTATTTTTATGTTTTTTTACAATGACGGTAATAGTTATTCATTTAATAGAATCATACATGCTGTGAAGCTCAACGAATCAATCATAGTCACAAGCACAATGAACAATCGAGAATTTCTTCCATTTTCTTCTGTGTATTGAATACAAGATCAAAAGAAGATGAAACATGAACCTTCATGAAGAAAGATGAAAGCCAAGAATAGTTTGAAAATAAAACTCACAAGAATAATGTCAGAGAAAATGTTGTCATGGATTAACCTTTTCAAACATTAGATTTAAAGTAACTAGAAAAAAATTTACACAATATTCATTTCAGGATGACTTTTCCGTATATTACAGAATAATTATTTAGACATGAACTTTACTTTTGAGTTGGATTATGGAGAGATGCTGAAAAATACAAAGTTGAGGAGCAACAGCATTGCCTATTATGTCAGATAATTTAAGAAAAACATAAAATACCCTTCATGATCAGTATATCCGGGACGACGTCGGCGATCTCCTCTCCCTTGATGTTGACCAAGCTTTGGAGAAGCCTCTCCTTTTAGTTTCATTACTTCTTTTTCCGCATCTGTAATAAAGTTCAAGGTGAAGAAAAAAAATATTCCAAATTCAGAGTGAAATTGCAACAGAGAATAGAATCTCGTTTGTGAGCAGATGTTTACCTTCAAGCATTCTATAAGTCGAAAAGTACTCTACTGGATCGGAGATATGCTCGAGGCAACTATAGTCTATAACTGGCCAAGATTGACTATCTGCACATAATCTATTAAAATAAGTAGGACAATAGATGCTAATGATAGCCATCAGCTGATTTTTTTAGATTATGGACAATAGATGCTAATTATCTGCACAGAACCTTCAACACAAGATCTCTTGGAAAAATCATTTGATTGCCCCATCTGCGATACCTCAACAGTAGTTGCCTTAGCTGAAAAGTTGAAGACATGATCCCCCCTGTGCAAATAAAAGGAGAAATAAAACTAATCGGATCTTCCTAAACCTTGCATCAGCTCATGTTCAAGCATTTCGGAAGTAAAGAGAATGAATCATTGATGAGTGCGTCTTCATACATATAATGACAACTTTTAAAGAATGCTAAACAGATTAATACGCTACTAAACTTTAAAATATCACTGCATATCATAATATATGCATATCATAATATAATTATGATGTGTGAAATGACAAAAAGTAAAATTCATGCGCTATTATTCAATAGAGTGGCCAGGAGACGGAAAATTATAATGTCCAACTAGTCCCAATGTGCATGTTTTTCAAGCATAAATGGTTTTTCTAGTTTATCTTCAAAACTTGTGATTCCAATGCTCATTAATAGAGCACCATTAGAAATATCTGCATTATAATGCTTGTTGTATTATGATTGTTATTAACGTAACGAACAGGGTCCATATACATTAAAAGTCATAGAATCTATGTAAGAGTCTGAATGGTATTATCATTGCTGCAATCTTGTATCTCAAGCATAACCGCTCGATCATTGAAAGAGTATGCCAATATTATTTTTTGCAATGAATATCTGAAATGATAGAATGAAAGATAATAGGAACAAAAAGACTTCAAGCAAGACACAATTCATCAACAGGACTAAAACTAAAACGCAAGGATACAATAGGAGAAATGTTTCATGCAGACTAGTAGGCCAAAGATACCCAAGTGATATGCAACAATTCATCATAAGAAGTGGGCTACCAAACAAACTAGAGAATCACAAAACAGAGAGAAGGGTATTTTTTTACCATTTCTGTGAGTTGAGGAGGCTTTACAGAAAATCAAGAGTGGAAAATCAGTAGGATCTGATGGTATCACAATTGAAGTGTGGAAATATTTAGGAGATTTAGGAGTTTTGTTGGCTTACTAAAATTTTTTAATATTATTTTAAAAACTAAAAAGTTGCCTAAGAAATAGAGGAAGAATATTTTGTTCATTATTTTTAAGATTAAAGGGGATGCCCAGGAGTGCAAATTATTAAGGAATTAAGTTGATATGTCATTTTTTAAAAATATGGGAGATGGTAATTGAACATAGGTTAAGACATGTTACAAAGATTTCTCATAATCAGTTTGGATATGTGTCGGGCATGTCTACTATGGAAGCTAGACATTTATTAAAAGGTTTGATGCTGAAGTACAGAGAGAATAAAAAGGATCTACATATGATTTTTATTGATTTAGAAAAAGCTTACAATAAGGTTCCAAGAAAAGTCATTTGGAGAGTTTTAGAGAAGAAAGATGTTGATATAACTTGTATCCAGGTCATTAAAGATATGTATATTAGAGCTATTACTTGAGTTCGAACAGAAGGAGGATTGACCAAGTATTTTCTTATTCAATTGGATTACATCAGAGATCGGCTTTTAGCCCATATCTTTTTGTTTTAGTTATGGATGCTCTTGCTGGACATTTACATGAGGATGTACCTTGGTGTATGTTTTTTATTGATGATATCCTTCTTGTGGATAAGAATTAAGAGAGAGCTTAAGAAAAACTTGAATCATAAAGGTCTACATTGGAGTCTAAAGGTCTTCGTTTGAGTAGAACCAAAATTGAATACATGAAATGTAATTTTAGTAGTAGTAGCTCTAGTGACAGAGTTGTAACTATGGGTAATCAAATCATTAAAAGATGTGAGCGTTTTAAATATCTCGGGTCTATTGTTCAAAGTGATGGTGTTATTAGTAGAATTCAAGTTGGTTGGTTGAAGTGGACGAATGCATCGGGTCTATTGTGTGATAGAAAAGTACTGCATAGGCAGAAAAGAAAATTTATAAGATTGTGAGACCTACAAAACTTTATAATGCAGAATGTTGGCCTTTAAAAGAGAAGCATAAAACAAAGTTAAGTTTTGTTGAGATGGAATGCATAGGTGGATGAGTGGCTTGACATGTAGAGACAATATATGAAATGGATATATACATGATAGGGTTGGTGTAGCTCAGATCAAGAACAAGATTAGAGGTAGTCATCTTATATGACTGGTAACATTAAACGTCGACCATCTAATGATCCAGCTATGAGAGTAAATCTTTCAAATTCAACTTATGTTAAGAAAAGCTGAGGTAGACCTGAGACATGGGCATATTGTATAAAAAAAGATCTTATATCATTAAAATTAAATGAAAATATGACTCTCAATAGGACGCAATAGAGAAAAAGGAATCATGTAGTTGACCCCACTTAGTGGGATAAAGGCTTGTTGTTTCTGTAGCATTTCTATAAGTTGAATAATTTGAAAAGATCACAATCCTTCTGGGAAAGAGAAGAAAAGAAAATTTTCAATTATAAAAAAACACGACATAGAGTTTGTTTAATTATTTTGTTAAGAATAATATTAAAAGCCGACAGTAGGCATAGAGCAAATAACAACTTGAATATTCAAAAGTTGTTTAATTGGTTGCTTGTTGGGATCGGAAAGCTTGTTTGTCAACAAGTTTATAGGATTTGGTACAGTAACAACACTTATTTGAAGTTCACTACTCCATTGCTACTTCGTTCATGATAACAATTGATTGACAGTGGACAGCGTATTAGAGTTCATTTTTCAATATAAAAGGCATGGGGAGTTGTCACCTCCAATAAGAGTGATGGTGTTAGAAATTTTAAATGAAAAATATTATTTTTATTTTATTTTTATTTGAATTTTTTGGGTATTATCGATGTAATATTTGAATTTTAAGTGTGAAATATGTAATCTATAAAGTTTGGAGTATTGTATATGTAAATCCCCTAAAAAATAAGGTTCAAAAAGGCCAAGTAGACAAGAAAAAAAATCTCAATTAAATTGTGTTTTCATAAGAAATTAAGTATAAGGTTGAAAAAAGAGGATGAAGGGAAGCTCTTTACATGATGGTGTTGACCTCATTTTGAGGTCGTTATTCATTTCATTAGGACCCTAGGATCTAGCTCTAGAGGTTTCTATTGACTATCCTAGAAAAATAATATTGAAATTTATCTCCTTAATAATTCCAGCCACTTCCTATTTCTCTTGTGATGTCTCGCATTGATGATCTCAAAACCATCATCGTATGGTCGAGTGGTTAAGGACTATCATGTGGAGACTCAATGAGAAGTTCCCAATAGGATCTCAAACCCTAGGAAAACCTCTTCGGGAATTTATCATCACACACACACACAAAATACACAAAATTCACTAAATCGCACAAGATCGGACTAAAGTTGAACCTAAAGGATGGGTGAAAATGCAAACTTCTACGGACGGCCTCCGATGAAGAAATGGACTACGCGAACGCGTCCGGGACATCAATTTTAGCTAGAAAAGACACTCATATTGCTATAATTTCCGGACACAAGAAAATTGCACGCAGATCGATGAATTCGTCAAAACGATCTTCGACGACGAAACGGACTACGCCAACGCGTCCGGAACGTCAGAATTACCTAAAAATGACATCCATTTTGTTATGTTTTGACGCACGAATAAAAAGGTACGAATCAATTTTTTATTTTTAAGAAATATTAAATATTTTATATATTTATATTACTGATTATAATATTAATTATAGCCCTAAACCCTTTTTCCCCTTTTCCCCTTTTCCCGCACACTTAAACTCTTCATTCAACCCTTGCGGCTCGGTCAGGTGTTCGGCTCGCCCTCTCCCTTTCGTGCCCTAGATCTTGTGGCTCATCCACGCGGCGATCCTCCCCTTCCTTCTCTTTCTTTGTGTGGCCGCTCGACCTTTCGGCTCTCTAATTGCGGCGGGCTGGCCGCCCCTTCTCCTTCTCGAAGCTTTACCGTCTCCTTCTTTATTGTGGCGATTCTTTCTTTGTCACTTGATTCGACCACAAAAATGGTGATAAATGTGGTTGTCCCCTCTCATTTCTGCCTATAAAAAAACTTACTAAAGTACTGTTTTGCGTTGTTGAAAATTTTCTGAGAGAAGGGAGGGTTGAGGTTTTAGCTAGTTGTTGTTTGAGGCTTTTAGGAGGAGAGGGCTCTGCCGAAGTTACTTATTTGCTAGGTCCTTGTATGCTGGGTGTTTGGAAGCTTGGTGGCTTTCTTTTGTTTTCTTTTAGGAAATCTCAAGCAAGGTATTTATCCCTTCTCTTCTCTGTTCTGTTGCCCTGCTCGACACTTATTGGAGATGTTAAAATAGGGAATGCATACATGAGGCCTTGTTTTATCTTAACTGGTATTTCGTAATGGCATTGATATCATGTATTGGGCCTTTAATACTTTTATTGGATCTAATTTAGAAGTTCTATGTTGATTAGTTGAAATAGCAGTTAGGGAAAGCATGTTTGGATCCATTGTCACATGCAAATCTTCTTCTTACGCTTCTATTATTTCTATATTTGTATGCTGAAAGCTGTAGCCTTCTTTCTTTTCACCCTGCTAAATTAATTTATTGTTAAAGGAAGAGTAATTTTAGGGGAAAGGATTGCTTGTATTTCTTTTCTGCTCGAAATGTTTGGGAAGGCACAGTTATGAACTCTAAAATGATATTTTCTCATCTAGAATTCATGCTAAAAATGAAATATTGATGCTTTTTATTAATATTGATGCTTTTTATTATTGTTCTTTTTATTATTGTTATTCCTGTCCAGATAAATGCTGAAAGTTCTGTACTGATTTTCCCCATTTGGTTGGTTCGGTTTTGGCTCCTTCTAAGCTGGATTTTAGCTGAAAGTTCTGTAGGGTTTTGCCCCTGTCCTGGGCTCGATTTTGCCTTGAAATTGTTCTGTTTTTCCCCTTTCCTGGGCTCGGTTTAGCCTGAGATTTGGGTTCGATTTTGCCTTGAAATGGTTCAATTTTTGCCCCTTGTGCTAAACCTGATTTTGTCTCGTGACGGCTAAGTTTTATTTACCTATTGGGTTAGGCCATACGTTTCGGTTGGCCCTGTGTTGAACATATTTGAGGCATGTTTTTTTTGTTGTTTTCTTTGATGCCTTTTACGATTGGAATACATAAACAGCTGAAATTTGGTTTCCAAAACTCTTGGTAGTTGCTTTGAGTCTTGTTTTGCTCCTTACAGTAGCTGCCCCTGTTGCTTTGAGTCCTGTTTTGCTCCTTACCGTTGATGATGTCTTTTGAGAGCTTTTAAAATTTATTTCACGAAGTCTTACTTTTGTTCCTGGTTTCTTCCTCTGTTCGAAACACCTGTAGCTGGAAATGTGAGCTTTTTGAAGCTTTTTGGGCTTGCTTTGTGGTCTTGTGTTCCTTTTCTTGACCTTGAGCCTTTCAGTTGTGAACTTTCTTTTGTTGGGTTGGGAGCTTATATCTTAAAGGGCTGTTGATTTTCCTTGGCTGACCCTGTTCGTGAGCCTCCATGTTGTGATTTCCTGTTGCTTGCTCCTACTCGTGAGCATCCCTATTGTGGTTCTTTTTGTGTCATTAGTTGGCGGCTTTCCTTCTTTGGCTACCCTTACCCGTGAACTGGTAAATGTTGTTTTGGGATGGTGGTTTGTCTGGCTGCTTCCACCCAAGAGCACCTAATTGGGATTCCCCTTATACTGGGCTCGGTTTGGCTTAAAATTAGGCTCAGTTTGGTGGAAATCATGTTATGTTCTTGGTTCTCTTTTGTTGGGTTTAATTGAGCTGAAATTGTGTCTTGTTTTGTCCCTATGTTGGGCTCGGTTTGCCCCCTGTGCTAGGTTTGGTTTGCCTGTCATTGGTTTTCCATCTTGTCCCTTTGCTGGACTCGGTTTACCTTCTTACGACTCTCTCTTTTATCCTTCTTGTGGGGCTCGAATTGCCTGAGCTATTAAGTTGTTGTTCTTCTTGTGGGGCTCGGTTTTAACTGGAGATTCTCCAGATAGCGTACCTCCTGGGATTGTTATTAATAATCAAGTTTGTCATCCCAAAAATTATGATTTCAATATGTGCTTCTACGTGGGAATGTTTGACATAAGCATACCAACTCACTATCATGTCTTAATTGATGAAAACGGTTTCAATTCGAATGGTTTATAAGAGCTTGTTCATTCACTTTCTTATGTATATCAAAAGAGTATAATGGCAATATATGTGGTGGCTTCTCATTTACTACTCCTACCCGAGAATACCAGCTGATTGGTTGTGTGAGCTGCTGCCCTTACCTGAGAGCATTCACGTGGTTCTCTTTTATTTTGTTTGATTGTTCTTGACTTTGTTCTTTGTTGTGAAGTTGGTTTACTGGTTTTGGTCTCTTGCACTTACAAGTGAACATCCCAATTAGGTTCCTTTATTCTGTTTGGCTGTTCTCTGTTGCCCAACATCCTAATTGGTTTCCTTTTGTCATGTTTGGTTGTTCTCTGTTGCCCCTGGCCGTGAGTCTTACTGTTGTGGTTCCCTGGTTTGTGCCTTGGTTAGTTTGGGCCTAGCTGTCTCCTTGCTGCCCCCACTCGTGATATTTTTTTTGTCTTATTTCCTGTCCTAAATCATGGGCTTATATTGGAGCTTGGTTGTGCATTTTCTGGCTACTACCTCTGGGCTTGTTATGAGGTTCGGCTCCCTTTTCCTGGCCTTACCCGTGAGCCTGTTGAGAATTATTTAGGCTCATTTTGCCCTGGCCGTGAGCACTTCTATATTTTCTATATTAGTGTTACATTTATACAATTATGAAAAGCTTTTAACTTTATACAATTATGAAAAACTTTTAACAAGGGGGTGGAATTGAATGGATTTGATATTGGCATGTCTTTTTATTTTGGATTTAGAAAGTTGCTCTCTATAGATTATTCTCATTTACTTTATGAGATATGAAATACTCTTATAGCTTCGTTTCGGGAAATCATAAAGATGATATAAATTGAATTCGTGAAAGGATTATAAAACTCATAAAATTGTTAGTTGGAAAAGCATTTGGAGGTACGACATTTAAAACTTGGATAACATAAATGTCACACATGGGTTCAGGCTTGGGTGTGTGAGTACATATAGGTGGTGGAGTTGTGGGTACAATCGTCTCATTAGTTTTGGGCCCATTAGTCTCATTAGTTTTGGGCCCGTTTCGACCTGTTCGAAACAAAATTTGGAGGGGATACTATTCTTGGGTTGATCCAATTATAAAATTTGAGAAAATGATATCCTTCTTAGGTTTATTAAAGAATCTTGGGCCTTCCTTTTTTAGATCTTATTTTTGTTACAAGTTTTGAGGGTAGATTCACTCTTCGTCTTTTTCAATCTTTTGGGTGGATCAATTCCTACTCTCTCTCATCCTCATTTTTATTCTTTTCTTCCTTACTTTTTGATTCGGTTTTCGGTGCCTATGTCCGACACATAAGTGTTCATATATTGCTTTTTGCTATATATGAAACCATCAAGCAAGGTCGTAAGTAGGTCGTTTTTTTTTCGCTTAGGGCAATGATGACAAAGGCACGCCGGTAGTACAGCAGAATGATATACTATCCTACGACATCAGAACCCAATCTTGGGATCCGATAAACTGTATGATGATAGTATCATTCACCGACACAAGTCTAGCGGGGGACCCGTACCTTATTAGGTTGTTAGCATTCTTACGCCCGACGACGTAATCGACTAATGAACAATCGTAATTTTTCAAAAAAAAACTGATAAGGACAAAACATGATAAGAACATATAAAATATTTATAAGAAGATATTTTACTAAAAAATTGATACAACTTTCTTTTGTATGTCTGGAATCCACGTGCATGCTAAAATAAATATTTTTTTTAAATATAATACAACTTGATTTTCCTTTTGTTGATTATCAATACTGGGCTAAGGAGTACCATCTTAAGTTAGGTTTAGTAGGGCACCCTTCTAGTTGAGTGGCGGGTTCTATACATCCGAGTGATCGATAGTAGCTTTCGACGTCCCTCGAGTACAAATATATTATAATTAAGCCTAGCCCCGACCCGAGTGCTTGCAATCCCCTCTTTTCAGATTTTTCTTATGTTTTATTGAAATTTTTGGGCAAAGCACTCGCTGTCTTTTTTCCGGGATCTTCCCGTGATTTTGATAGTTTTCTTGAAATTGTCGTTTGTCTATTTTCCCGAGTTTTCTGTCATGGGTCATTTGTCGATTTTCTCGAGTTTTCCATAAAATATTTCTTTTATTTATACAGTAAATACTAGCTCGCTTAAAGGAGCAGCAGGCCTCTCAGATATATAGGTTTGATTTACATTACAGCATTTTACTTCACATCATACTATACTATTCTTCTTCTTTATTTTACATTCTCTTGTTCTTTTCTTTTATATTACATGTTTTATTGTTCTATTACACACTATACCTTAGAATAGAAGACCAGTAGTTGATTTTATAGGATGTACACAGTAGCAGATTGTTGACTAAATAATTACATATACCTTTAAAATTAATATCGGACTCGAAGGTGCTACGACAGGGAGCTCGGAGCGAACACCGTGGACAGCATGACAAGGAACAACTTCTAGACGAATCTGCAACATCAAAATAAATTCACATCACTAATCCCTTTCCATAGCTTAAATAACAACCCATAGGATTTCGAGGTGGTTTGCCTAACGCAGCGTAAACCCTCACATATCACGTTTAGGCTTTTGCATAATCCTGTTGTGCAATTATAAGTCCCAACACTTTAGAATTCTGAGGTCATTATACGATACAGTGTAAATCCTCCTATCTTTTTAGACTATTTGCACGATCAGATATCGTGCGAACACAAGTCCTAAATTCTAAATAATTTGCAGGATTAAACACTAAATAACATCACTTCAAAGACATAAAGCAAAACAATATGATAGTTGGAAAATCACCAGAGTTTCCCCTGGATCTGTGATATCTCCTATATTTCATTCCTTTAAATTCCTTAAAATAATTGTTCCTATTTGAGCCACTCCCGTTTGATTTTCCCATGTTCAATCTTGGAAACCTAAACTTTGAAATCTGGAAAGTAAAACCACTGATCTTAATCGAGAGTCTTCTTAAGTGACCCCAATCATTTAAGATGTAATTAATTATAGAGGTTTTCCTCTATAGGGAACTTGAAACCCAGATAAAATAAACTCTATCTAATCCTCAAATTAGGTAAGGGAACTTGTTGGTCTCAAATAAAATATTTCGCAGACCAAATGGATATCACAAATTCTTTAGTTTATATAATTAAGTCTATTACAAGTGATATGTTTATTCTTCGGGATAAGAGTGTTACTTGTGGTATTACGCTCAGTCATCCAAACTATCCAAAATGTGAGAGTCGTTTGGTCTCATCTATTTTTAAAATTAAATACTACTTTCAAAAGTCATTTTTACATAATCAAAATCATTTTCATATTTTATAAAAATCAGCATTTTTCACCTTTTCAAAATTAAAATAACAGCCGACAGACGGATTATTAGAAAAAAAGATAGATAAAAGTACGAAAAAGTTAGGGATGAAAGATATCAACCAATTCTCTCCATAGTAGAAACATTAGGTTGTACTCGAACATCATTTCTTAGAGTAGAAAATTTTATAACAGTTGATGAAAATTTGTTTTGTATAAAGTGCTAAATATTCATAAACACCTCTTCCTTGTGCTCTTTAACCCCTTCTTAAAATTTCAATAGCCATGGAAGCACCATCTTCTAGCTCGTTGCACTGCCCACAAGATTTTGCCCATCAAATTTAACCAAATGCTCCTACAAACACTACAATGTTGTCAACCGCCTAAGTCAAGTTTGTGCCACATAAAGGCTAAACGGAAGAGAAAATTTGAACTTTCACCATTGCACTATTATATCAAACAGCTTGACTAGCATCTTCATCTCCATTTAATGTGATAAGAGCATAGAAAACCTACTAAAATTTAAACTAAGCAAATTCAATGATACAATTGTTTTCTTTTAGAATTCAGATCAACAAAATAAAAATTTCTCCAACTTATGGAACTAGCTCACAAAATACTTTTTTCTGGTCTTATAAAAAAGTTGAAGATATAGGTATTGTGGTTTAATACAGGCAATTTAAGTATATATTTAAATCTATATTAAATATCATAAAATAGTTGGATTATGTGCTTATTAAAAACATATCGTTGTAAATACTAAATTAGGATTGAAAAAATTTTCATGAGTTTTTATAAGATTATAGACACAAAGTTAGAAAGAAAAAAAATCATATGTACTATCTGCTTATTTGAAAAAAAAAAAAGAATGTAAAAATGGAGCACTTCACAACACAAGAAGTGTCACCTTCATTTTCAAGTTCAATGATCTAGAATCACCAAAGAAAAAAATATCAGGTCCAAAAGCAATCAACATCTGTAATAGCATAATTGAACAAAATCATGCATACCGCTCAAAACCAGGAAGACCAGGTCTACGTTGACGGGTCCTTTTGCCTTGCAATTCTATTTGATCCTCATGACTTCTCTTAGCTAAGATATTATTTCTATCTTCACAGCTCGCGTTTGGAATGCTTGCACAGTTGCTATCGATAATCATCTTTGCATGTTCCAGAAGCTGTGATGAGTTTTTAAGGGCCTAACCACACCCAATCCAAGAAAAAGGTAGAATGTCAGTTAAAGCTGCGGAAAAATTAATCCATGAAGCGCTAAAGAAGAAATATCACTATTCTGCTAGCAGGAATGCAAGTATATTGCTACAAAAAGGAACATAATATCATCCTCTTCATAAGCATAGCAGCCTTCAGGCCAAATAATACATTTTGCAAACATTAATATGGAAAACTCGACTCAAAACAAGGACCCTCAATAATCCGGCTGATTCAGCAGCCCGCTTCGGAAACTTGAACTTCCAAAAATCCATGCTAAAACTGTAAGAGAAGATTCATCGGGGAAGAACCTTTACCGTGGAGTTGAAGAGACTATCTAAATAATCCAGATGATCAGACTCGAATGTCTCGGTTCCAGCGGAAAACGAAGAGCCGAAGGTCCGAGGGAGAAGGAAGGTGACTGAGCAATCGGAAAAAGGGGTATCAGTATCCATTAGGGAAAAAGCGGTGGCCATTGTCGCCGGTGATTTGGTATTAGAAACCCTCCTGTCTGGTAACGGATTTAAAGCAGGATATAACCTGGAATTCACCTTACATCCTGTCAGATGGTCAGTTTGGACAAAATAAAGCCTCAGATTTGATAAATCCTGAATTCATGGATTTCGGCCGTAAATCCCCTGAATCGGCGGATTTAGTATATTCGGGACGATGAAGATGTGAAATTACCTTCCTCCAGGGTTTTCGGGTCTCTGTACGCTGCGATCTGGTCGTTGTCTTCCCAGCTAACTCTAATGGCGACTGAATCGCCAGAGCTCGGTCTCCAAGGCGATGGTTTTGGAGAGACCGAGGTGTAGGGAAGGGAAGTGTCTCTGGTCGAAACCGGGTGAGGTGGAGTGAGGTAGGCCAGGGTTTCCAGTGGGAGAGCAATTTACGCAGCGGAAACGGAAAGCGCGCAATCGAGCATTCTCGTCTCTATTTGAATTTTGTTGACTACCACCGCAAAATTATTTGGTCTGGAAAACCAGCGGCTGAAATTATATATTATAAAGCTAAATACAAACAACAACAACAACAAAGCCGCTACATGAATCCTTTTTCTCCGTTGCGTCCTATTTAGTGTTATATTTTCATTTAGTTCTAGTAAATTAAGATCATTTTTAATACAATAAACCCAATTCTTCCTAGGTCTACCTCTGTCTTTCTTAACACAAGTCGAATTTAAAACATCTACTCTCCTAATCGGATCATCTAATGGTCGACATTTAATATGACCAGACCATCTAAGACGACTTTCTCTAATTTTGTCTGTCACAGGAGCTACACCAACCCTATCACGAATATATTCCTTCCGCATTTTGTCTCTAAGTGTAAAGTCACTCATCCACCTAATCATTCTCATCTCGGCAACACTTAACTTATTATTATGCTTCTCTTTTAAAGGCCAACATTCAGTGCCATAGAGCATTGCAGGTCTCACGACCGTCTTATAAAATTTTCCTTTCAGTCTTAGCGGTACTTTTCTATCACACAAAAGGCCCGAAGCATTCCTCCACTTCAACCAACCAACTTGAATTCTACTATTAACATCTCCATCTATATCACCATTGCTTTAGACAACGGACCAAAGATATCTAAATCGTTCACACCTTTTAATAATTTGATCACCCAAAGTCACACTTTTGTCACTAGAGCTATTACTACTAAAATTACATACCATGCATTCAGTTTTAGTTCTACATAAACGAAGGCCTTTAGACTCCAATGTAGAACTCCATAATTCAAGTTTTTCCTGGGCTTTTTCTCTCGTTTTATCCACAAGAAGAATATCATCAGCAAAAAGCATACACCAAGGTACATCCTCCTATAGATGTCCAGCAAGACCAACCATAACTAAAGCAAAAAGATATGGACTTAAAGCCGATCCCTGATGTAATCCAACAGAAATAGGAAAATATTTTGTCAATCCTCCTTCAGTTTGAACACAAGAAACAGCTCTAGTATACATATCTTTAATGACTTGAATATAAGTCATATCAACACATTTCTTCTCGAGAACTCTCCAAAGGATATCTCTTGGAACCTTATCGTAAGCTTTTTCTAAATCAATAAAAATCAAATGTAGATTCTCCTTATTATCTCTGA
>NW_018165084.1:46275-51187 GCF_001263595.1 Phalaenopsis equestris
AAAATCACTAAGGTCGATCGTATTTTCAGAAACTTCATTAAAAAGTTTATCAAAGTAACTCACCCACCTATGTTGAATATCTTTTTCTAAGAAAAGTACTTTTTGATTTTCATCTTTAATACACTTTACTTGAGTTAAATCTTTACTTTTCTTTTCTCTTTGTTTGGCTAGTTTATACATATATTTTTCACCCTTCTTAGTATCTAATCTATTATAAAGCTGAATAATTAAAATTTTTTAAATAAAAATTATCATATTATGGAAAATTAAATCTTATAAATTATAATATATAACCAATTAACAATAATAATATATTACTATTAGTCTATTATTTATATAAATAAATATATTACCACCCCACCCAAATTCTTTTACCTGACCCGGCCCGAACCAGCCTGATCTTCGACTGACAACTTGTTATTTGCGGCAGCCATATTATTTGTGTGTTTTTGGCGTTAATAACACAGCAATAATACCACAATAACACCTCGAATTTACTCGAATAACGCCATCATTGAAAACACACCAATAAAACTACGGGCTATCTCAAATAATATCATAATAACACCACAATAACACTGCAAAAATAACGCAATTTAACTCGAATACGCCCTGCCAAAATACACCAACAACTACGCGAGTTACCTCAAATAACACCAGAATAACACTTCAATAATACTGCGGGTTATCTCTGGTCACAATCCTTCCATCGAAATCTTCCATCAAACTGATATGAAACTCTGAGTCATATCTGATGTCTCTACTCTCTTTGAATCTTCATTTGCTCAGTTGAACCCTATAAAACTATCAGACACTTTTCGTCATCCTTGAAAGCTTTTTGGTCAAACTCTGATCTCAATTTCACTTAAAAATTTGTTACGATTATATTGTTGACTCTTTATTGATATCTGCCTATATACATTACAAGCAAGATGTCTCCCAAGCTCATTTTCTCTCAGAAGCAGACGTAACATGAATTTTGATCTAAGCTATTTGAATGGTGGGTCCCCAATAAGGTTTGGAATGGTTTCAGTAAAACCAGCTTCAACATGAAATCAGAGGAAGACTTTCTGAAATTGAAAAGAAGGGCTCTTATGACTAATGTTGCTGCTCTCCAACTCTTGAGAAACCAAAAATTTAGAAAATTTTGTATTCAATCTACAAACTACTTAAAACACCAATTATCTTCAAGATTGGTCCCTCAAATGAAGTCAATCATGCGCTAACTAAAACTCAAAAGCGAAATCAAAATAGGAAACTCCATAAGAAACTAATAATACTGAATCTAAAACATGTCCTTTCGTTAAAGGAAATAGGTTTCATTCACTTTCCAATGTTCAAGGAGAGGAAAATGCTCACAATATAACAGGAATACCTCCACTCAAATACAAAACCCTAAGTCTAAAAAGAAGAAAACATTGCAAAACTGGAAAGTTCTCCTATTACAAAAACCCTCCATATTATAAGGGGATTGTGTCCCAAAGTGAGAAAAGAAGGGTCTTGAATTATGAAAAATACTCAAAATTGTTCTTTGCATGATTTTCAGTGTGTCTATCATACCAATTGTCATTTAAAGCACCTCCTTTTGTTCTAATGTATCTTTGAAAGACTTTGATGCCACATTGGTTATCACTTAATGCTCCCCCTTTTGTTCCGTGTCACATTCAAAAATGAATATTTGAAGCTCTAGTTAAATTAAAAAACTACAAATCACCTTTCCAAACAAATGATACGGGAGTAAAACCCTCACTACTTCCCAAGTCATCAAATATTCAAGAAAAATCAAATTTTAAGGTTGATCCAGTCTTAACTGATGTGGAAGTTAAGAGAATTACCCAAGTTGATGTTCTGTTAGACTTCGACTAGAAATCTCAATATATTTTGATTAACCCAGGGTATGTTAGAGGCGACAAATATAAAAGGACATGAATGAATTTGAGGTTAGTATCAAACAACTCAAAGAAAAGGAAACCACATCAAGTGAAATTACTACTATCATTTCTGTCAGGACTAGATCATCAATGAGGGAATGTTAAGATGACAATGATTTCGAGGACGCTATGAAAAATTAAGGTATAACACCTAACATTCCCAAAATCTATTAAGGAAATTGATACAGAGGGATGAGCACATTGAGAAATTAGAAAGAAAGATGAAAGAAATTTTAGCTTCTCGACATATGGAATTAGAGAAACTAAGGCTATGATAGCTGAGGAGGAAGTCTCTAAGAAGAAAGAAGAATCACCGTCTAATCCTCAAGAAGACCATATCCTGAAGAATTTGATCCTGTACAATATTTAAAAGGGTTTGTACCACCAACCTTTTAAGGTGTTCGATGGAATCAAAAATCCAATACAACACTTAGTTCATTTCTGATCAAATTATTGTAATGTTGTGGGAAGCAACTCCTTACTCTTCCTTTTATTTGTCAATAGTCTATCTCAGCAGCAACTGATTGATATGTTGAATTGAATAATGGGTTAATTAAGATTTTTTTAGAGCTGGAAGATATGTTCAAAAAAAGATTTGTTGGGCTCAATGTCGTGTCACGATTGGTGACTTAGTAATTGAGAATCCTTGGTTGACTATATCCTGAGATGAAGAATTTTAAGCTGGAAATGTGAGCCTCAACTGTAAGAACAACATATTATAGAGATTCTATTAAAAAATATTCATAGTCCATTTGCTTTGTTCTTAAAAGGTTTTACTATCAACACATTTAAGAAATTAATCAATAAAGGAGCTAGCTTATAAGAAGAAACAAAACAATTGTCATTGTTGAACCAGGTGACAACGACTTTATATATGTTTAAAAATACAAGAATTTGATATTACTGCTAGAAGATTTAAATCCCCGGCAACAGCACCAAAAACTTGATAGCGGTTATAGATTTGATAAAGATGTGTATAAAATATTCAATAATTACAAAGTCACACTTATCAACGCAAGTATGTGTATCGCTCAAGTAAAGCAAGGCTCTAATTGAGTCCTGGATATCGATCCCACAGGGAGTATTATTAGAGGCTACGAACTAAGATTTAAAAAATCAATACTTAATCACAATAATATAGTTCAAATTGCATATTTGTCACTAATAGGCAATTAAAATAAAAATGTAATTTTAATAAACTCTTAATTAACTAATTCTACTAATAAAGTTTCTAATGTGAAGTTTAATAGATAAGAAAGCATCCTTCTCCTTGTCAAGAAATTTAAGTGAATGAATAAATTGCAAATTATATTGTGCCAAATAGAAGCATACATATTCTTTACCCTTTGGACCAGGCATAAAGAATATTGACTAATCATATGCTTGGTTACTGAATCTGCGACTAGGCTGGAAGGATACCGGCTCTCACTTCGGAGCTCCCGCGTTCCCCTTGCATGAGGGCTAACATCTACACTTCAGGACCCAAATGATAGAACCGAATTGAGGATTTTATTCTGTCACTCTAAAATCTCCAATTCTACGCCCGATAATTTTTATTTCCTTATTTATTTGCACCCAACTTTCAAAGACTTTGACCTCCCTAAATCTTGGATGTAATCTTCACTTTAGTTGTAAAACTCAATATATTTTAATAAATCAATTGGCCAGATTGAAAGTAAATTAAGATTGAAGTGAAAAGATCATCACAACTTCTTTAACATTCTCATGACACAAATTCAAATCACCATTTCACAAAATCTCAAGACAAGAAGAAAGACAGAGAAAATTACTCAGAACTCATGGGGAAAATACGACAAAACTTAGAATTTACATATAAAAGCAAAGTTATACAAACTTCAATAAGTAAATACAACTTATCTTTAATTCCTCCCTAAGCAAACTCCTCGAAGTTCCTCTGAATCTCTTTATTTCCTTACAACACACAGAATTCTCCTTCGAAGCGGCAAGGAGGAAGAAATCTCTCACTTTCTTTCCACTCTTATAATCTCTCAAAGAATTCCTCACAATACCTAACCCTAAATTACTCTCCCCTGGACACCCTTAGACCTCTCGACACTCTCTAGACACTCTGGACTCTCTTTTTTGGCCTCCAAAATGTTCCTCTTAAGGTTGTAGAAGAGTTTTCAAGAGTTGCCTAAGCGTCCCTTCAAAAATCATCCACATTCAATGCATCTATTGAGAGAACCGTCGTTCTCGCTATCGGAGGCCTCGATGGCGTCGTCGGCGGCCTTTTAGAATATTTAATTATGGACTCTAGGGAAAAACCCACCGTCGGTGCCCAAGATCAAATCTTTATATTTTGGTCCTTTTTGCTCCAAGTTCACTCCTTTTTGCATATTTTTGCTCTAATGACCATAATGCAACATACCTGCAACAAAACATCAAAAATACATTTCTTTTGAGTGCAATATCATCAAAATCACTGTAAAATACGTATGAAAATCTCAACATATTTTTCTTTGGTCAAAATCCGCCCAACTTAACTATTATTTATCCTCAAGTAATTTTAGTACTACATAAAAGTTATAATCTCCTGTGGTAAAGTTTTAATTCAGAAATACTATAAGTTTGATTTAAGTAAATACCATAGTGAGATTTTTAGAAAAAATTCAAGTAATTAAATTGACTTTGTAGGTACAAGAATATCTAGTCATCAAGTTTAAGAGTTCTAGTTTTCTATTCATTTTAAGAATGACTATATGTTGTAATATCAAGTCACTTAAAATATTCAAATGATAGGAACTTTATGAGAACATTACTAGTAAAAGATGTTGTTCCATAAATATAAGTTCAGGAATATATTTAGATTTTCTCTTTAGGTAGGTCCAAGTGAAGCCAAGTTTTTATTAGGCATCTCCTCAAGCTTCTCCTCACTTATATATTTTTTTTCAATTGGATTGCTTTCAATTCTATATATTTTTCTTTTCTTTTCAGGGATTGTTGTCAATCCTTTCTTTTTC